>NW_024756292.1:0-8858 GCF_018991925.1 Homarus americanus
ATATATATATATATATATATATATATATATATATATATATATATATATATATATATATATATTATATATAAACTCCTTTTTCAACTAAAAAATAACATCTCACAAATGACATCGATGTTATATTACATTCTGAAATATTAACAATAAAATTTCAAGTTCAATAAAAACCTCTCACTCATAACTACGGCGCTACGCCACACCTTAAACTGCGTCAAAATCAACTTACACCTCAATCAATAATACCCGAAATTGCATCGAGTTTTTTCCCTTATACATTTTTTTTTCACAATACAGATCCACCTGTTAAAAAACCTGTCAATCATAATAGCGATGTTAAACTGTACTGGAAACGGCATCCAAATCTTTCAGTGTTAAGTTAAAAAAATGATGGACGATGACAAGAACAAAAGGTGGGCGAGGATCACCTGACCACATCAAACACAGCAGTATCATGCATCAGGCGACGTCCTCCTCGTCATCCTTGCTTTATAAAAAATATAAAAAAGAAAAAATATGTTTTTGTAAACTAAGGCTTTTATTGATGAGTCAAACTCAATTTTAGCGGCGCTTGCGTGCGTGTCCGGTGTGCGCGCGTGTATGTATGTGTGTGAGTGTATGCGCGTGTGTATTTGCCTATTTGTTTGTTATTTTGTGTGTGTGTATCGGTGTGTGTGAGAGTATGTGTGCGTGTGTGTGTGTTTGAGTGTGCTTGTGTGTATCTGAGTGAGTGCGGGTGTGGTGAGTGAGTGTGTGTGTGTCTGAGAGCAGTTAGAATGGGGTAGACGGTGAGTGTGCGATTGTGCGTGTGCGTGTGTGCGTGTGTGTGAACGACACGTATATTTATTACGCATCTGACCGGCTATCACACCTACATCGAATTGCAAATAAGTTTTAGGCAACATCCAATAACTCTGTTGACATGGGTAACAGCTGATATCATGGGTAACAGCTGATATCATGGGTTACAGCTGATATCATGGGTAACAGCTGATATCATGGGTAACAGCAGATATCATATGTAACAGCTGATATCATGGGTAACAGCTAATATCATGGGTAACAGCAGATATCATGGGTAACAGCTAATATCATGGGTAACAGCAGATATCATGGGTAACAGCAGATATCATGGGTAACAGCTAATATCATGGGTAACAGCAGATATCATGGGTAACAGCTAATATCATGGGTAACAGCAGATATCATGGGTAACAGCTAATCTCATGGGTAACAGCAGATATCATGGGTAACAGCTAATATCATGGGTAACAGCTGATATCATGGGTAACAGCAGATATCATGGGTAACAGCTGATATCATGGGTAACAGCTGATATCATGGGTAACAGCAGATATCATGGGTAACAGCTAATATCATGGGTAACAGCAGATATCATGGGTAACAGCTAATATCATGGGTAACAGCTAATATCATGGGTAACAGCTAATATCATGGGTAACAGCTGATATCATGGGTAACAGCTGATATCATGGGTAACAGCAGATATCATGGGTAACAGCTAATATCATGGGTAACAGCAGATATCATGGGTAACAGCTAATATCATGGGTAACAGCAGATATCATGGGTAACAGCTAATATCAAGGGTAGTAAAGTGATATAAGGATAAGAGTTGATAATTATAAACACAACAGCAAAACAGAGGAAAAAAAATATCCCCATTTCCACAACAGTAAACAACAGAGTTTACAGGACCTACTGTACTACCCCCTAAAGCAGCAGCAGTGTGGCTTGGTTAGAAAAAAGTTCTCTGTCAGTCAATCAGGATCAATCAGCCGGTTAGGATCAGTTAATGAACCAGTCAGAAAGGAAAGATTAGTCAGTCAATCGCCCAGTCATTCATTCAATCAGTCAGTCAGGATCATTCAATCAATCAATCAGTCAGTCAGGATCTGTTAATGAACCAGTCAGTCAGTCAAGATCAGTCAATGAACCAGTCAGTCATACAATGAATTAGTCAGTCATACAGTGAGTCAGTCAATCAGGATCAACCAATTTAGATAAAAACAACAAGAGGAAAACATAGGAAAAGGGTGGGTGGGGGATTGGTGGGGGGGGGTGGGTGGGGGGAGGTAAATTTTAGTACCAAAGGAGGCAGAGGGAGGGAGGGAGGGTGTGGGAGCCCAGTGTACAGGTCGATGTGAAGACGGACGATCACTTCACCACCTTCCACACAATTGATCGTCGCGCTGACCTCACCTCTCTAACTGTCGTCACCTCAGGTCACTTGGGGTCACGCCCATTAACCCCCTGAGTTGTTTATATGGGATGTTGGGATTTTGTTGTTGTTGTTGAATTTTTTCTCTGTTGTCTACATCACGGAGAGGGTTGGTACTGGAGAAAGGCGAGTCTAGACATAACCGGATAACCTGGTCCAGCGAACAGGAACTCCCGGAGTAGAATACACATAAGTTTAATCCAAAGCCAAATATGCCAGTCTAACGAACTGGAAACTTCCGGCGCAGTTTATAGAGCTACAGCAATAAGCTAATTCGTCGATAGTACAATTGCCAAATATTATTCAGAGTATCTTTGTAAGACACTAAAACTTAACCGAAAACAAATATTCAGGTCTAATGAAATAAAAACTCCCAGCTTAGAGTTCTAACATAGCAATAATAGAATGCTATCTAACTTTATCTGGATATTTTCTCGTCAAGTCACTGTTGTGTGGACCGGCCTAAGGGGTGGAAGTAACTTGGACTGATGCAAAGTAGGTGTGCAGAGTAACACAACATTAATAACAAAACTTAATATTGTTTACAACCCATCAAAGACTTATGAGTTAGCAGCTGGCACCCTGACAGCCAAGGATCTGATATATCAACTGTAGGAAATTCAACAAATTGAAACGTCTATATTTTTTTATCTATCATCACTTGAGATATAAAATAATGTCGTGTATCTTGTAACTACTTAATGTTTTAAGATCTGAATGACATTGTCATATTTCAGCCATAAAAATTTCCTATGTTCCAAGAAAGGTATAATATTGGCCATTTGGGAGAGGATGAAGAATTCTGGGAGCAACAAGACAGTAGCGATGGCGGTCCTCCGTCGTTTGTGGAGACCAGCGCTGAGCACAGTGGCGAAGAAGGTTTCAGGTAATTTAGCGCTGGACAAAGTTTCTTTTTTTCAGCATATAGTAAAATATATTTTCTCAACACCCACATCAGTACCTTACAGTGCTGTCCACAACACACATCTCCCCTCAACAATGTAAACAAGCAAAAGGATGTGAGAGCCTTGTGCATGGTTTATCAGAACACTGTCCTGCACCACACTTGTTGCTTATTGTAACACCTACTGAATTCTTATACAACTGTCAACTGATAAATGACCAACATGACTTAGACGTGTATATTTAGGTTGTAGGAATGTCCACTATAGTACAGGTATTTTTATATATATATATATATATATATATATATATATATATATATATATATATATATATATATATATATATATATATATATATATATATATATATATATGCTGATAACCAAGGAAAGAAGAAAACACGAAGTTCCCAAGCGCTTTCGTGTAATTCACATCTTCAGGGTGAGTACAGACTAGAGAGAGAATACAAATCAAGGTGTATATATACAGAGGAGGGTGAGACCAGGTCCACAATGGTCAGGTATTAGGTAATGACCCTACTAATCTTTAAATAGCACACAACGGTTGGTGGTCAGGTCAGATGGTCAAGTGACCAACATGACTTAGACGTATATTTAGGTTGTTGGAATGTCCACTATAGTACAGGTATTATATATATATATATATATATATATATATATATATATATATATATATATATATATATATATATATATATATATATATATATATATATATATAAAAGGATAACTATAAGTGGTGTTAGAAGAAACACGAGAAGTTCCTGCTATTGTGTAATTCACATCTTCAGGGGTGAGTACAGACTAGAGAGAGTAATACAAATCAAGGTGTATACATACAGAGGAGGGCGAGACCAGGTCCACAATGGTCAGGTATTAGGTAATGACCCTACTAATCTTTAAATAGCACACAACGGTTGGTGGTCAGGTCAGATGGTCAAGTGACCTGGCCTTCTCACCTGATCACAAATCTTCTTAATTACAAAATTGTCCAGCTTGTACATGCCGTTTCTCAAATTCATGTTGAATGCTTCGGTATGTTTAATAAGACTAGATTCTATGATGTTCCTACTGTCAATTGACTTACATGGTAATATTGAGGAGGCATTATCCCAGTCAATGCAATGTTTGTTATCCCTCAAATGAACAAACAGAGCATTGGATTCCTGGCCTGTCCTAACACTGTATTTGTGTTGTTTAATTCTAGTTGCAAGATCTTTACCTGTCTGGCCTAAGTAAAACATATTACATTCCTTGCAATGACCTTTTATATGATACTACAACATATTCTAAACTCATAAATAATCCTCTCAACACTGTCAACACCCAGTTCAACAAAAAACTGAAGTCCCTATTGAGAGGCAAAGCTACTCTCATTAAACATCTTACTTCAACGTCCCCTCCACTGCCATACATGTACGGTGTAATCAAGACCCATAAGCCCAATAACCCAGCAAGACCCATCATTAGCTCAGTTGGGTCAATCTCTTATAAACTATCTAAATGGTTAGTTTCTTTACTAAATCCCCTAGTTGGCAACATTTCTAACTCCAATATCAAGAATAATATGGATCTGGTTGATAAACTCAATAACTTACACATTAATCATGATTTTAAACTGGTCAGCTTTGATGTAACGTCACTCTTTACAAAGGTCCCAGTTGATGATTTACTAGAGTTCCTCATAGATTCCCTGGATAACATTTCACTGCCTGTCTCGAAAGACGACTTCATCGAACTCATCAAACTATGTATTAAGGATTGCAAATTCGAATTCAATGGGGAATATTATGCTCAAAAATTTGGTATGGCAATGGGTAATCCACTCTCACCTGTATTAAGCAACCTATATATGGAATTCTTTGAAAAGAAACTATTAAGTAATATTTTACCATCCTCAGCAGTATGGTTTAGATATGTTGATGATGTATTATGTCTCTGGCCATGTAATGAGGACCTAAAAGCTTTCCTGCCACAACTTAACAACTTAGCTCCCTCGATCAAATTCACTGTGGAATTAGAGCAAGACTGTAAATTGCCATTCCTAGACTGTCTGATACACAGAATAGGTAACACTTTTAAGTTCAGTATTTATAGAAAACCAACTAATGTGTGTTCATACATTCATTATTACTCTGCCCACCATAATAAAGTCAAACAGTCAGTATTTTCAACAATGTTTTTACGTGCCTTGAGAATTTGCAGTCCGGAATTCATCGATGAGGAATACAAATATATATATAATATTGGCTCAAACCTTAGATACCCTAGATCTTTCATAGACAAATGCCTAAACATTACTAAGAAAACTTTTTATAGAACTGATCCCAAGCCCACCCATGACCATAAGAATATCTTAATATTACCATTTCACAAAAATTTCTCTCACATTCCTTCACAACTAAAAACCTGGAATGTCAATGTGGCATTTAAAAACTCATGCACTGTTAAACAAATGTTAATCAAGAACTCCCCCCAACAACACAATTGGTTGCATTTATAAAGTTCCTTGCAAGGAATGTAATATGTTTTACTTAGGCCAGACAGGTAAAGATCTTGCAACTAGAATTAAACAACACAAATACAGTGTTAGGACAGGCCAAGAATCCAATGCTCTGTTTGTTCATTTGAGGGATAACAAGCATTGCATTGACTGGGATAATGCCTCCTCAATATTACCATGTAAGTCAATTGACAGTAGGAACACCATAGAATCTAGTCTTATTAAACATACCGAAGCATTCAACATGAATTTGAGTAACGGCATGTACAAGCTGGACAATTTTGTAATTAAGAAGATTTGTGATCAGGTGAGAAGGCCGGGTCACTTGACCATCTGACCTGACCACCAACCGTTGTGTGCTATTTAAAGATTAGTAGGGTCATTACCTAATACCTGACCATTGTGGACCTGGTCTCACCCTCCTCTGTATATATACACCTTGATTTGTATTACTCTCTCTAGTCTGTACTCACCCTTGAAGATGTGAATTACACAAAAGCGCTTGGGAACTTCGTGTTTTCTTCTTTCCTTGTGGTTATCAGCATATATATATATATATATATATATATATATATATATATATATATATATATATATATATATATATATATATAGCCTCCCCTTTGTTGAAGGAGAATGAAATTAAATGTAATGGATTTTATGAAAATTACAGTAGTGTCTTTATTCAGCAGGTAGGGGAGGGCCATAACTTGCACAGGAATTCTCGGGAGAAGAACAAACCCCAAAACATCTTGAAAAGCCTTAGTCGATCAGAAAATTAACACACTTCATTTAAGATTCCTCACACACTAAGATAATATGATATTTTAATTGGACTTCAGACTTACGTCAGCCGGCAGTGTCATGCTCGCTACAGGAACCACCGGCCGCTAGATTTCATGAAGTATTGGTGTGTAAAAGACGATCATATTTCAACGAGAATATTCCGGCGAAAACTCAAACATGTTTCAGATGTACATTAAAAGTGAGAAATAAAATGATAGTCAGACAGTTTGTTCTTTAAACTGCCGCTACGATGTTAGATATTTCAGTGGAAACAGCGGTACACACGAACCAGGACACAGGTGATCTGACAGCTACATTCCTGATAGGCAGCAAAAAGCTAGTCATCAGTAAAATAAGGAGTACCACAAAGCTTCATTTCAGGTACATTATTTATCCTTATATCTTGATAATGACATTACTAGTTCTTGTTATATTTATAAATTAATCCTACATGCTGATGACAATAACACACACAGGCTAGACATTAACCTTGAGCAATGACTTTTGTAGATGATATTCCCTGATTAACTCTAGCTATAAAAAAATATAAATTAACTGACAGCAAAAAATCCTACTTAATTTACAGACTATAAATTTTCAAAATGGCTAAGAATTTGCAACCTGAATAACATGCTAAATTTCTCTGAATAGTCAGTGATGATCACCTGAACTGCTAAAGCCACATAAAATGACAAATATTTAATTAGTCTGATGGACTGTTTGATCTATAAAGCTAAGACATGCAACATCAATCTGGTCAAGTGTATCAGACATGCCAACGTTTAACTTAAAGTATTTTCAAGAACACTTGCCGCACTTTTATTATCACTGTCACACAAGGAAGGAATTCCCAAAAACTTAATGCAACTCAAGGCTGATAATTATGGCAATCTACCATAAATTAATCAGTACTCTTACAAAAAGCAAAATCATACTAACATAATGGTTATGAATATTGCTAAACAAAATAAAGGTATCTAACTTTTTATTCCAAAATATATTTTTATTCAAATTAATGTTCTTTAATTTATAAAAACGTCCATAAAAATTTGCTCCAAGTAGCAATATACATTTTCTCAAACTAACGTCAGTGTTTTATGGTGGTGTGCAAAAGGTGTCAAAACAAGATAAACAAACATACATACACCTTCCCTCACCAGCTTAAATAGTTTCCTCGTGTGTTATAGCCAAGAGTAATGTTCATAAACTACATGAGGACCTGTGTGTTGGTTTAACTCACGTGTTATTCTCTATATACCTGGCAGCTGTTGCTTCTTGTAATATTAGATATTACAAGATTCTTGTACCGAATTCTTATTAACTAAAACATAAAAAGCTTATTTAATATATATATATATATATATATATATATATATATATATATATATATATATATATATATATATATATATATATATATATATTGTATCAACCCAATATACTGGCTCAGTGCTTGGTGAGAGACTGGATAAACGCTGACCAGACTAAAAATAATTGTAATGAAAAAATAAGCCACACGAAGCGATCTTTGATCCTTGGTTCGCCGGGTTGGAAAAAAGTGCGGTGGGGGAGGGGGGCGCTCTGGTCGGGCGCGTCGAGGAAGCCGTACCCCTGTGCAACTAAACCCATTTCAAGGCAATTCATACATAAAATAAAAGGCTTGATAAAATCATATGGCGCTTTTAAAACTAAATTACACCTATACAAGCCAGTGGGGGTGTTGTGTCCTAGTTGTACCCGAGCCTCCGCACTTCATGAACTTCGGGTATGTGCAACTTGACAACATTGCAAAATTATCCAAATGTGAAAAGAACTAATAATCATATACGTATACCTTTACCTGACTGGAGGAGCGTATCGCCAGTAAATGATTTCTGGGTGTGAACTTTAACACTACAGAGTTAGAGTATCCATGAATGTATCACGTATC
The DNA here is from genome assembly GCF_018991925.1 of Homarus americanus. Taxonomy (NCBI): domain Eukaryota; kingdom Metazoa; phylum Arthropoda; class Malacostraca; order Decapoda; family Nephropidae; genus Homarus; species Homarus americanus. Next base: position 8,384 of record NW_024756292.1, read on the forward strand.
GAGTTGAGGTGCGTGTTTGGGCATCTTCGAACTAAAATTAAAATGTCTAGGGCCGAAACACTCGTCAACGAGAACCAACACACAGGTGATCCGCCAATATATATTGATACCGACAACAAAATAACTTGTGAACTGTAGAAGCAGTTTATCAGTTCTATATTACGGCAAATAACATAAGGCTTCAGTTTAGGTCTAGCAGAGAGAGAGAGAGAGAGATATAACAGATCTTAGATGATTATTCAACAATTAACCATTACGTCATACCCTACTACTCTTACGTTAACACCAGTTACACGTAGGTATGTATGTATGTATGTATGTATGTCACTCACGCCAAAACTGAACTGAACTAATCCATAGAAGAGGACCCGAATTTCCCCATTAAAACACGGGATTTTATTAGGTTAAGTCAGGTTATTTTATGGATAAATCAGATTAGGTTTGGAATGGTTTGGTTCGGTTAGGTTCAGAAGAG
>NW_024756293.1:0-28274 GCF_018991925.1 Homarus americanus
CCAGCATTAATTGCCCTTGCCCATGATGGTATTTCAAGACATTTGGGAATCCTGAAAACATATAAAAAGCTCCTCCAACACTATTACTGGCCTGGACTTAGGAAGGATGTGTCAAAGTACCTAAAATCTTGTCATATTTGTCAAATGGTAGGAAAACCAAATGAAAGTATACCAGCAGCTCCCATTAAGCCCATCCCAGTATTTTCTACACCATTTGAAAAGATTGTTGTGGATTGTGTGGGCCCATTACCAAAGACTAAGAAGGGAAATCAATTCTTGCTCACAGTTATGGATACCAGTACACGTTATCCTGAGGCTTTTCCCCTTAAAAGCATCACTTCAAAAAACGTAATCAAACATCTTTTGCACCTTTTCACTTCAGTGGGCATTCCTAAAGAGATCCAATCCGATCAGGGCACCAATTTTTCCGAGCAATCTTTTCAAACAGGTGATGAAAGACCTCAGTGTGGACCATTGTACATCTTCGGCTTACCACCCACAATCCCAAGGTTGCTTGGAACGGTTCCATCAAACTTTCAAATCAATGATCAAAAAATATTGTATAGAACACCAAAAGGAATGGGATGAAAGCATAGACTTGTTACTCTTTGCCATCAGGGAATGTCCCCAGGAGTCATTGGGTTTCTCCCCGTTCGAGTTACTATATGGGAGACAAATTAGGGGACCCCTTAAAATAGTAAAGGAGCAGTGGCTTGACACTCCATCTATTAAGCCCGCAACAGTTTCCCAATACATTGACACTTTACGGGACAAATTAACTTTAGTCCGAACCATTGCTCAGTCAAACTTAAAAAAAGTCCAAGAAAAAATGGTGAAGTCCCAACCTAAATTAGTTAAAAGATCATTTTCTCCAGGTGACAAAGTGTTACTCTTTCTACCCATTCCAGGCTCTCCCCTTAAAAGCAAGTTTACTGGTCCCTATATAGTTGCTAATAAACTATCTCCTCTCAACTATATAGTCCATACTCCTGATCGCAGAAAAGATTCACAACTTGTTCACATTAATTTCATGAAACTTTACCATTCCAGGCAGTCAGAGGAAGACATCCCAGAGGCTATAAGCCTACCTGTATTGCATACGGTTTTGTCAGGGCCGGAGCCGGAGACAGATGACATGGACCTATTGGAGAATTTAGACTTCCCTCTACCTAAAGAGAACCCTGCCAACAGTCACATACTCAACAACTTGGATGAGTATTTTTCTGTTCTGAATCCATCTCAAGCAAAAGATCTCACTAAGTTATTATCAACATTTCCTAAAGTCAAGTCAGACCTCCCAGGGTTTTGCAATATACTTAAACATGATATTGGTTAATCTTAGATGATGTGCTAACCCATTAGGGTAAATCAGTTATCGACTAACCCACAAAAAAGAGATGGTGAAAGGAGGAGATTTTTATTAAAACATAAATTTAGCTGTTTGGGGCACTTCTGGGCTTCACCTTGCCTTCTCATTCCAAAGTCTTGATGGTTAATTTCTTTCGTTTCTGTACCGATTATCGTAAAGTGAACCAGGTCACTGTCTCAGACTCCTACCCTTTACCTTTGATTGAAGATATAATAGACAGCAGAGGCTGTGCCAAATTTATCAGTACCGTGGACCTGTTGAAAGGATATTATCAAGTGGGACTCACGGATAGGGCAACAATAATCTCGGCATTTATAACTCCATTTGGTCTTTTTCAATATTTGGTTATGGCGTTTGGCTTTTCTAATGCTCCGGCCACATTCCAGACGGCCATCAACTTCCTAATTCAGGACCTAGGTGGGACGTTCGCCTACCTGGATGACCTGGTGGTGGTGTCGGACAGCTGGGACGAACATCTGGTGCGTTTGGAGATACTGTTTGCACGACTAAAAGAGATCGATTCACTATAAACCTGGCTAAATCTGGGCTTTTGGTCGGGCCTCAGTGACTCACCTGGGACATATATCGTTGGGCATGGTGCGTAGAGACCCAAGGACGCAAACGTTAGAGCTTATCTTTGTCCTTCCTCACTCCAAGGACGAGGAAGGAACCATGCGCTCCTGGGATGTGCGTCACCGTCGGTTCTGCAGCAACTTCAGCTTAGCCGGACCCCCTACAGAGATCTTTACCAGTCTTGCGGTCCCTGCGATCTGGGAACCAGATAAAAGACCAGTCTTTCCACCGCCTCAAAGCCTCCTCTTTGCCCAGTGTCAGGTAGTCCACCCCTGATCTTCAATTCCGTCTTCCTTCCATCTGCAAATCGACGCTAGTGGTGTCGGAGTTGGAGCTGTGCTCCTACAACCCGACCCAACCACTGATGTCCTTCACCCTGTGGCATATTACTCCGCCAAGTTGAAAAAACATCAGACCAACTACTCGACCATAGAGAAGGAGGCTCTGGCTCTGGTGTTGACAATAAAGAAGTTTGAATGTTACCTCCAGTCTTGCCCACAAACAACCCTAGTCTTCACCGACCATAACCCACTCACGTTCATCCAAACCAACAAGACCTCCAACCAGCGAATCCTCCGCTGGGCTCTCCTCACCCATCCCTATAATCTACAAGTCCGGCACATAAAGGCATAACCTGATTTGCAGACTTTATCCTGGAGCTCCAGTGGAAATGCAGCAGCTACTCTCCAGACGCACCAGGTGATCACCTCCTTCGCGCCCGCGCTACGGAGGTCTTTGGAGGGGGGGTGTGTTACGAATCCCTCCACCCAGCACTACGAACCACGCCATCTATTGTCTTGATCTACCTACCCAGCACCACGAGCAACGCCATCTAGGGACGAGACACGAGTATGACTCGTCTTAGTTACCACTCCGGGGTTTCTCTTCTCCATATCCTGGTTGTTGCGTCACTTCCTCCAAGTCTTCTTTGTGAGCTCCAATTCGAGGAGAGGGAACTTGGCTCTGGGAAGTGACCACAGGAACATCTATCCTCTAAACCTACGGTGCAGTGAATACCTACCGTCTTCTACAATACTCAGCCTTACTCGTCAGCCATCTCAGCTCCTCACTTAAGTATTTGTATCTTGTATTGCCTCCCCCACGTCCACTTGCTTCAAGATTGTTTTATGTTTTATTAATATGTATATACTGTTAATGTTTAGGTTAAGTTTGGTTAAGGGTAATTTATAAGCTGAATATTTTGTTAGGGGATTTATGGTACTTTATTATACACAACGAAAACTCGCATCCTTTGTCTACCCTTTTATAGTCCGATTGTCTTTGTTTTTTTATATTTGTTACCTGTTGGGATCTGGGTAGACTTTTAACTATATTCTAAATCCCCAACTCGTAACATACTCGATCAGGGATCTTTGTTATACTCGTTCAGGGGGCTTTCTTATACTCGGTCATGTGACTTTGTTATACTCGATGAGGGGGCTGTGTTATACTCTATGAGGGGACTTTGCTATACTCGATCAGGGAAGTTTGTTATACTCGATAAGGGGACTTTGTTATACTCGATGAGGGGACTTTGTTATACTCGCTCAGGGGACTTTGTTATACTCGATCAGGGGACTTTGTAATAGTTGATCAGGGCAGATTAGTGGACTTTGTTATACTCGATGAGGGACTTTAAAATACTCGATCAGGGGACATTGCTATACTCGATGAGGGGACTTTGTTATACTCGAACAGGGGAATTTGTTATACTCGATCAGGGGCCTTTGTTATACTCGATAAAGGGCCTTTGTTATACTCGATGAGGGGACTTTGTTATACTCGATCAGGGGAATTTGTTATACTCGATCAGGGGACTTTGTTATACTCGATGAGGGGGCTTTGTTATACTGTATCAGGGCCGCTGTTATACTCGATGAGGGGACTTTGTTATACTCGATCAGGGGGCTTTGTTATACTTGATCAGGGGACTTTGTTATACTAGATGAGTGGACTTTGTTATACTCGATCAGGGGACTTTAATATACTCGATTAGGGGAGTTTGCCTTACTCGATCAGGGAACTTTGTTATCCTCAATCAGGGGGCTTTGTTAAACTCGATCAGGCATCTTTGTTATACTCGTTCAGGGGGCTTTGTTATACTCGTTCAGGTGACTTTGTTATACTCGATAAGGGCGACCTTGTTATACTCGATGAGGGGACTTTTTATACTCGATCAGGGGACTTTGCTATACTCGATCAGGGGACTTTGCTATACTCGATCAGGGGGCTTTGTTATACTCGATAAGGGGCCTTTGTTATACTCGATGAGGGGACTTTGTTATTCTCACTTAGGGGAATTTGTTATACTTGATCAGGGGACTGTTATACTTGATCAGGGGATTTTGTTATACTCGATGAGGGGCTTTGTTATTCTTGATAAGGGGACTTTGTTATACTCGATTAGGGGCCTTTGTTGTACTCGATGAGGGGCCTTTATTGTACTCGATCAAGGGCCTTTGTTGTACTCGATCACGAGACTTTGTTATACTCGATCAGGGGCCTTTATTACACTCGATCAGGAAACTTTGTTATACTCGATAAGGGGCCTTTGTTATACTCGATCAGGGATCTTTGTTATACTCGTTCAGGGGGCTTTGTTATACTCGGTCATGTGACTTTGTTATACTCGATGAGGGGGCTGTGTTATACTCTATCAGGGGACTTTGCTATACTCGATCAGGGAAGTTTGTTATACTCGATAAGGGGCCTTTGTTATACTCGATGAGGGGACTTTGTTATACTCGATCAGGGGAATTTGTTATACTCGATCAGGGGACTTTGTTTTACTCGATCAGGGGACTTTGTTATACTCGATCATGGGACTTTGTTATAGTTGATCAGGGCAGATTAGTGGACTTTGTTATACTCGATGAGGGACTTTAAAATACTCGATCAGGGGACATTGCTATACTCGATGAGGGGACTTTGTTATACTCGATCAGGGGAATTTGTTATACTCGATCAGGGGCCTTTGTTATACTCGATAAGGGGCCTTTGTTATACTCGATGAGGGGACTTTGTTATACTCGATCAGGGGAATTTGTTATACTCGATCAGGGGACTTTGTTATACTCGATGAGGGGGCTTTGTTATACTCTATCAGGGGACTTTGTTATACTCGTTCAGGGGAATTTGTTATCTTCGATCAGGGATCTTTGTTATACTCGTTCCGGGGGCTTTGTTATACTGGATCAGGGGCCTTTGTTATACGCGATCAGTAGACTTTCTTATTCTCAATCAGAGGACTTTGTTATACTCGATGAGTGGACTTTGTTATACTCGATCAGGGGAATTTGTTATACTCGATCAGGGGGCTTTGTTATACTCGATGAGGGGACTTTGTTATACTCGATAAGGGGCCTTTGTTATACTCGATGAGGGGACTTTGTTATACTCGATCAGGGGAATTTGTTATACTCGATCAGGGGACTTTGTTTTACTCGATCAGGGGACTTTGTTATACACGATCAGGGGACTTTGTTATAGTTGATCAGGGCAGATTAGTGGACTTTGTTATACTCGTTGAGGGACTTTAAAATACTCGATCAGGGGACATTGCTATACTCGATGAGGGGACTTTGTTATACTCGATCAGGGGAATTTGTTAAACTCGATCAGGGGCCTTTGTTATACTCGATAAGGGGCCCTTGTTATACTCGATGAGGGGACTTTGTTATACTCGATGAGGGGGCTTTGTTATACTCGATCAGGGGACTTTGTTATACACAATCAGGGGACTTTGTTATACTCGATCAGGGGCCTTTGTTATACTCGATGAGGGGGCTTTGTTATACTATATCAGGGGACTTTGTTATACTCGATCAGGGGCCTTTGTTATACTCGATCGGAGGACTTTGTTATACTCAATCTGGGGACTTTGTTATACTCGATCATGGGCCTTTGTTATATTCGATCTGGACTTTGATATACTCGATCAGGGGACTTTGTTATACTCGATCAGGGGCCTTTGTTATATTCGATGAGGAGCCTTTGTTATACTCGATCAGGCGACTTTGTTATACTCGATCAGGGGTCATTGTTGTACTCGATCAGGGGGCTTTGTTGTACTCGATCAGGGGCCATTGTTATACTCGATAAGGGGCCATTGTTATACTCGATCAGGGGACTTTGTTATACTCGATAAGGGGACTTTGTTATACTCGATGAGGGGCTTTGTTATACTTGATCAGGGGACTTTGTTATACTCGATTAAGGGGACTTTGTTATGCTCGACCAAGGGTCTTTGTTATACTGGATCAGTGGACTTTGTTATACTCTATCAGGGGACATTGTTATACTCGATGAGGGGCCTTTGTTTTACTCTATCAGAGGACTTTGTTATACTGGATCTGGGGACTTTGTTATACTCGATCAGTTTTCTTTGTTATTCTTGATCAGGGGACTTTGTTATACTCGACCAGGGGCCTTTGTTGTACTCGATAAGGGGCAGTTGTTATACTCGATTAGGGGACTTTGTTATACTCGATGAGGGGACTTTGTTATACTCGATGAGGGGGCTTTGTTATACTTGATCAGGGGACTTTGTTATACTAGATGAGTGGACTTTGTTATACTCGATGAGGGGACTTTGTCATACTCGATCAGGGGAATTTGTTATACTCGATCAGGGGACTTTGTTTTACTCGATCAGGGGACTTTGTTATACTCAATCAGGGGACTTGGTTATAGTTGATCAGGGCAGATTAGTGGACTTTGTTATACTCGATGAGGGACTTTAAAATACTCGATCAGGGGACATTGCTATACTCGATGAGGGACTTTGTTATACTCGATCAGGGGAATTTGTTATACTCGGTAAGGGGCCTTTGTTTTACTCGATAAGGGGCCTTTGCTATACTCGATAAGGGGACTTTGTTATACTCGATGAGGGGAATTTGTTATACTCGACCAGGGGACTTTGTTATACTCGATGAGGGGTCTTTGTTATATTCTATCAGGGGACTTTGTTATACTCGTTCAGGGGAATTTGTTATCTTCGATCAGGGATCTTTGTTATACTCGTTCCGGGGGCTTTGTTATACTCGATCAGGGGACTTTGTTATACGCGATCAGGAGACTTTCTTATTCTCAATCAGAGGACTTTGTTATCCTCGATGAGTGGACTTTGTTATACTCGATCAGGGGAATTTGCTATACCCGATTAGGGGACCTTGTTATACTCGATCAGCGGACTTTGTTATACTCTATCAGGGGACTTTGTTATACTCGATCAGGGGACTTTGTTATAGTTGATCAGGGCAGATTAGTGGACTTTGTTATACTCGATGAGGGACTTTAAAATACTCGATGAGGGGACATTGCTATACTCGATGAGGGGACTTTGTTATACTCGATAAGGGGACTTTGTTATACTCGATGAGGGGACTTTTTATACTCGATCAGGGGACTTTGTTATACTTGATCTGGGGACTGTTATACTTGATCAGGGGATTTTGTTATACTCGATGAGGGGCTTTGTTATTCTTGATGAGGGGACTTTGTTATACTCGATCAGGGGCCTTTGTTGTACTCGATGAGGGGCCTTTATTGTACTCGATCAGGGGCCTTTGTTGTACTCGATCACGGGACTTTGTTATACTCGATCAGGGGCCTTTTTTACACTCGATCAGGAAACTTTGTTATACTCGATAAGCGGCCTTTGTTATACTCGATCCGGGATCTTTGTTATACTCGTTCAGGGGGCTTTGTTATACTCGGTCATGTGACTTTGTTATACTCGATGAGGGGGCTGTGTTATACTCTATCAGGGGACTTTGCTATACTCGATCAGGGAAGTTTGTTATACTCGATAAGGGGCCTTTGTTATACTCGATGAGGGGACTTTGTCATACTCGATCAGGGGAATTTGTTATACTCGATCAGGGGACTTTGTTTTACTCGATCAGGGGACTTTGTTATACTCGATCAGGGGACTTTGTTATAGTTGATCAGGGCAGATTAGTGGACTTTGTTATACTCGATGAGGGACTTTAAAATACTCGATCAGGGGACATTGCTATACTCGATGAGGGGACTTTGTTATACTCGATCAGGGGAATTTGTTATACTCGATCAGGGGCCTTTGTTATACTCGATAAGGGGCCTTTGTTATACTCGATGAGGGGACTTTGTTATACTCGATCAGGGGAATTTGTTATACTCGATCAGGGGACTTTGTTATACTCGATGAGGGGCTTTGTTATACTCTATCAGGGGACTTTGTTATACTCGTTGAGGGGAATTTGTTATCTTCGATCAGGGATCTCTGTTATACTCGTTCCGGTGGCTTTGTTATACTCGATCAGGGGACTTTGTTATACGCGATCAGGAGACTTTCTTATTCTCAATCAGAGGACTTTGTTATACTCGATGAGTGGACTTTGTTATACTCGATCAGGGGAATTTGCTATACCCGATCAGGGGACTTTGTTATACTCGATCAGCGGACTTTGTTATACTCTATCAGGGGACTTTGTTATACTCGATCAGGGATCTTTTTTATACTCCTTCAGGGGGCTTTGTTATTCTCGATTAGGGGAATTTGTTATACTCGATCAGGGGACTTTGTTATACTCGATCAGGGGACTTGTTATACTCGATCAGGGGACTTTGTTATACTCGATCAGGGCCCTTTGTTATACTCGATGAGGGGGCTTTGTTACTACTCGATCAAGTGGCTTTGTTATACTTGATCAGGGGACTTTGTTATACTAGATTAGTGGACTTTGTTATACTCGATCAAGGAACTTTAATATACTCGATGAGGGGGCTTTGTTTTACTCGATCAGGGGACTTTGTTATACCCGATCAGGCGACTTTGTTATACTCGATCAGGCGACTTTGTTATACTCGATCAGGGATCTTTGTTCTACTCTGTCAGGGGACTTTGTTATACTCGATCAGGGATCTTTGTTATACTCGTTCAGGGGCTTTGTTATACTCGTTCAGGTGACTTTGTTATAGTCGATAAGGGGACTTTGTTATACTCGATCAGGGGGCTTTGTTATACTCGATGAGGGGACTTTGTTATACTCGATGAGGGGCTTATTTATACTCGATGAGGGACTTTGTTATATGCTCGATCAGGGACTTTCTATATACTCGATGAGAACGTATACTCGATAATGGGGCCTTTGTTATACTCGATAGAGGGACTTTGTTATACTCGATCAGGGGAATATGTTATACTCGATCAGGGCACTTTGTTTTACTCGATCAGGGGACTTTGTTATACTCGATCAGGGGACTTTGTTATAGTTGATCAGGGCAGATGAGTGGACTTTGTTATACTCGATGAGGGACTTTAAAATACTCGATCAGGGGACATTGCTATACTCGAGGAGGGGACTTTGTTATACTCGATCAGGGGAATTTGTTATACTCGATCAGGGGTCTTTGCTATACTCGATAAGGGGCCTTTGTTATACTCGATGAGGGGACTTTGTTATACACGATCAGGGAAATTTGTTATACTCGATCAGGGGACTTTGTTATACACAATCAGGGGACTTTGTTATACTCGATCAGGGGCCTTTGTTATACTCGATGAGGGGGCTTTGTTATACTCTATCAGGGGACTTTGTTATACGCGATCAGGAGACTTTCTTATTCTCAATCAGAGGACTTTGTTATACTCGATGAGTGGACTTTGTTATACTCGATCAGGGAATTTAATATACTCGATCAGAAGAATTTGCTATACCCGATCAGGGGACTTTGTTATACTCGATCAGCGGACTTTGTTATACTCTATCAGGGGACTTTGTTATACTCGATCAGGGATCTTTGTTATACTCTTTCAGGGGGCTTTGTTATTCTCGATTAGGGGAATTTGTTATACTCGATCAGGGACTTTGTTATACTCGATCAGGGGACTTTGTTATACTCGATCAGGGGACTTTGTTATACTCGATCAGGGCCCTTTGTTATACTCGATTAGGGGGCTTTGTTATACTCGATCAGGGGGCTTTGTCATACTTGATCAGGGGACTTTGTTATAATAGATTAGTGGACTTTGTTATACTCGATCAGGGGACTTTAATATACTCGATGAGGGGGCTTTGTTATACTCGATCAGGGGGCTTTGTTATACCCGATCAGGCGACTTTGTTATACTCGATCAGGCGACTTTGTTATACACGATCAGGGATCTTTGTTATACTCTATCAGGGGACTTTGTTATATGCGATCAGTGATCTTTGTTATACTCGATCAGGGACTTTGTTATACTCGATCAGGGATCTTTGTTCTACTCTATCAGGGGACTTTGTTATACTCGATCAGGGATCTTTGTTATACTCGTTCAGGGGGCTTTGTTATACTCGTTCAGGTGACTTTGTTATACTCGATCGGGGGACTTTGTTATACTCGATGAGGGGGCTTTGTTATACTCGATGAGGGGACTTTGTTATACTCGATCAGGGGACTTTGATATACTAGATGAGGGGGCTTTGTTATACTCGATGAGGGGACTTTGTTATACTCGATGAGGGGACTTTGTCTATACTCGATGAGGGAACTGTTATACTCGATAGGGTCCTTTGTTGCTTACTCGATGGGGACTTATACTCGATCAGAATTTGTTATACTCAATCAGGGACTTTGTTTTACTCGATCAGGAACAGCGTTATACTCGATCAGGGGACTTTGGTATAGTTGATCCAGGGCAGATTAAGTGGACTTATTTATACTCGATGAGGACTTTCGCCTCGATCAAGGGGACATGCTATACTCGTGGGGACTGTACTCTCGATAAAGGGAACTGTTATATTCGATGGGGGTTTTTACTCGATCAGGGACTTTGCTGCTCGATCGAGGACTTTGCTATATATACTCGATCGAACTTTGTTATACTCGATAAGGCCTTTGTTATACTCGATAGGGACTTTGTTATTCTGCATGAGAAATTTGTTATACTTGATCAGGGGACTGTTATACTTGATCAGGGGATTTTGTTATACTCGATGAGGGGCTTTGTTATTCTTGATGAAGGGACTTTGTTATACTCGATCAGGGGCCTTTGTTGTACTCGATGAGGGGCCTTTATTGTACTCGATTAGGGGCCTTTGTTGTACTCGATCACAGGACTTTTTTATACTCGATCAAGGGCCTTTATTACACTCGATCAGGAAACGTTGTTATACTCGATAAGGGGCCTTTGTTATACTCGATCGAGGATCTTTGTTATACTCGTTCAGGGCTTTGTTATACTCAGTCATATGAGCTTTGTTATACTCGATGAGGGCTGTATTTATACTCTATGAGGGAACTTTGCTATACTCGATCAGGAAGTTTGTTATACTCGATAAAGGGGCCTTTGACATACTCGATGAGGGGACTTTGTTATACTCCATCAGGGGAATTTGTTATACTCGATCAGGGGACTTTGTTTTACTCGATCAGGGGACTTTGTTATACTCGATCAGGGGACTTTGTTATAGTTGATCAGGGCAGATTAGTGGACTTTGTTATACTCGATGAGGGGGCTTTGTTATACTCTATCAGGGGACTTTGTTATACTCGTTCAGGGGAATTTGTTCTCTTCGATTAGGGATCTTTGTTATACTCGTTCCGGGGGCTTTGTTATACTCGATCAGGGGACTTTGTTATACGCGATCAGGAGACTTTCTTATTCTCAATCAGAGGACTTTGTTATACTCCATGAGTGGACTTTGTTATACTCGATCAGGGGAATTTGCTCTACCCGATCAGGGGACTTTGTTATACTCGATCAGCAGACTTTGTTATACTCTATCAGGGATCTTTGTTATACTCTTTCAGGGGGCTTTGTTATTCTCGATTAGGGGAATTTGTTATACTCGATCAGTGGACTTTGTTATACTCGATCACGGGACTTTGTTATACTCGATCAGGGGACTTTGTTATACTCGATCAGTGCCCTTTGTTATACTCGATCAGGAGGCTTTGTTACTACTCGATCAAGTGGCTTTGTTATACTTGATCAGGGGACTTTGTTATACTAGATTTGTGGACTTTTATATACTCGATCAGGGGACTTTAATATACTCGATGAGGGGGCTTTGTTATACTCGATCAGGGGACTTTGTTATACCCGATCAGGCGACTTTGTTATACTCGATCAGGGGACTTTGTTATACTCGATCAGGGATCTTTGTTCTACTACTCTATCAGGGGACTTTGTTATACTCGATCAGGGATCTTTGTTATACTCGTTCAGGGGGCTTTGTTATACTCGTTCAGGTGACTTTGTTATACTCGATCAGGGGACTTTGTTATACTCGATCAGGGGGCTTTGTTATACTCGATGAGGGGACTTTGTTATACTCGATGAGGGGACTTTAATATACTCGATGAGGGGGCTTTGTTATACTCGATGAGGGGACTTTGTTATACTCGATCACGGGACTTTGTCTATACTCGATGAGGGGGCTTTGTTATACTCGATAAGGGGCCTTTGTTATATTCGATGAGGGGACTTTGTTATACTCGATCAGGGGAATTTGTTATACTCGATCAGGGGACTTTGTTTTACTAGATCAGGGGACTTTGTTATACTCGATCAGGGGACTTTGTTGTAGTTGATCAGGGCAGATTAGTGGACTTTGATATACTCGATGAGGGACTTTAAAATACTCGATCAGGGGACATTGCTATACTCGATGAGGGGACTTTGTTATACTCGATCAGGGGACTTTGTTATACCTGATCAGGGCCCGTTGTTATACTCGATGAGGGGACTTTGTTATACTAGATCAGGGGGCTTTGTTATACTTGATCAGGGGACTTTGTTATACTAGATGAGTGGACTTTGTTATACTCGATCAGGGGACTTTAATATACTCGATCAGGGGACTTTGCCTTACTCGATCAGGGAACTTTGTTATCCTCTATCAGGGGACTTTGTTATACTCGATCAGGCATCTTTGTTATACTCGTTCAGGGGGCTTTGTTATACTCGTTCAGGTGACTTTGTTATACTCGATAAGGGGACTTTGTTATACTCGATGAGGGGACTTTTTATACTCGATCAGGGGACTTTGCTATACTCGATCAGGGGACTTTGCTATACTCTATCAGGGGGCTTTGTTATACTCGATAAGGGGCCTTTGTTATACTCGATGAGGGGACTTTGTTATTCTCACTTAGGGGAATTTGTTATACTTGATCAGGGGACTGTTATACTTGATCAGGGGATTTTGTTATACTCGATGAGGGGCTTTGTTATTCTTGATGAGGGGACTTTGTTATACTCGATCAGGGGCCTTTGTTGTACTCGATGAGGGGCTTTTATTGTACTCGATCAGGGGCCTTTGTTGTACTCGATCACGGGACTTTGTTATACTCGATCAGGGGCTTTTATTACACTCGATCAAGAAAACTTTGTTATACTCGATAAGGGGCCTTTGTTATACTCGATCAGGGATCTTTGTTATACTCGTTCAGGGGGCTTTCTTATACTCGGTCATGTGACTTTGTTATACTCGATGAGGGGGCTGTGTTATACTCTATGAGGGGACTTTGCTATACTCGATCAGGGAAGTTTGTTATACTCGATAAGGGGCCCTTGTTATACTCGATGAGGGGACTTTGTTATACTCGATCAGGGGAATTTTTTATACTCGATCAGGGGACTTTCTTTTACTCGATCAGGGGTCTTTGTTATACTCGATCAGGGGACTTTGTTATAGTTGATCAGGGCAGATTAGTGGACTTTGTTATACTCGATGAGGGACTTTAAAATACTCGATCAGGGGACATTGCTATACTCGATGAGGGGACTTTGTTATACTCGATCAGGGGAATTTGTTATACTCGATCAGAGGCCTTTGTTATACTCGATAAGGGGCCTTTGTTATACTCGATGAGGGGACTTTGTTATACTCGATCAGGGGGCTTTGTTATACTCTATCAGGGGACTTTGTTATACTCGTTCAGGGGAATTTGTTTTCTTCGATCAGGGATCTTTGTTATACTCGTTCCGGGGGCTTTGTTATACTCGATTAGGGGACTTTGTCATACGCGATCAGGAGACTTTCTTATTCTCAATCAGAGGACTTTGTTATACTCGATGAGTGGACTTTGTTATACTCGATCAGGGGAATTTGCTATACCCGATCAGGGGACTTTGTTATACTCGATCAGCGGACTTTGTTATACTCTATCAGGGGACTTTGTTATACTCGGTCAGGGATCTTTGTTATACTCTTTCAGGGGGCTTTGTTATTCTCGATTAGGGGAATTTGTTATACTCGATCAGGGGACTTTGTTATACTCGATGAGGGGACTTTGTTATACTCGATCAGGGGACTTAGTTATACTCGATCAGGGCCCTTTGTTATACTCGATGAGGGGGCTTAGTTACTACTCGATCAAGTGGCTTTGTTATACTTAATCAGGGGACTTTGTTATACTAGATTAGTGGACTTTGTTATACTCGATCAGGGGACTTTAATATACTCGATGAGGGGGCTTTGTTATACTCGATCAGGGGACTTTGTTATACCCGATCAGGCGACTTTGTTATTTTCGATCAGGCGACTTTGTTATACTCGATCAGGGATCTTTGTTGTACTCTATCAGGGGACTTTGTTATACTCGATCAGGGATCTTTGTTATACTCGTTCAGGGGGCTTTGTTATACTCGTTCAGGTGACTTAGTTATAGGCGATCAGGGGACTTTGTTATACTCGATCAGGGGGCTTTGTTATACTCGATGAGGGGACTTTGTTATACTCGATGAGGGGACTTTAATATACTCGATGAGGGGGCTTTGTTATACTCGATGAGGGGACTTTGTTATACTCGATCAGGGGACTTTGTCTATACTCGATGAGGGGGCTTTGTTATACTCGATAAGGGGCCTTTGTTATACTCGATGAGGGGACTTTGTTATCCTCGATCGGGGGAATTTGTTATACTCGATCAGGGGACTTTGTTTTACTCGATCAGGGGACTTTGTTATACTCGATCAGGCGACTTTGTTACAGTTGATCAGGGCAGATTAGTGGACTTTGTTATACTCGATGAGGGACTTTAAAATACTCGATCAGGGGACATTGCTATACTCGATGAGGGGACTTTGTTATACTCGATCAGGGGAATTTGTTATACTCGATCAGGGGCCTTTGTTATACTCGATAAGGGGCCTTTGTTATACTCGATGAGGGGACTTTGTTATACTCGATCAGGGGAATTTGTTATACTCGATCAGGGGACTTTGTTATACTCGATGAGGGGGCTTTGTTATTTCTCGATTAGGGGACTTTGTTATACTCGATCAGGGGACTTTGTTATACTTGATCAGGGCCGCTGTTATATACTCGATGAGGACTTTGTTATACTCGATCAGGGGGCTTTGTTATACTTGATGAGGCTTTGTTATACTAGATGAATGGACTTTGTTATACTCGATCAGGGGACATTAGCTACTCGATCAGGGACTTTGCCTTACTCGATCGGGGAACTTTGTTATCCTCCTATCGAGGACTTTGTTATACTCGATCAGAGCATCTTTGTTATGCTACTCGTTCAGGGGCTTTGTTATACTCGTTCAGAGTGACTTTGTTATACTCGATAAGGGGCCTTTGTTATACTCGATGGGGACTTTGTTATACTCGATCAGGGACTTTGTTATACTCGATCAGGGCCCTTTGTTATACTCGATGAGGGGGCTTTGTTACTACTCGATCAAGTGGCTTTGTTATACTTAATCAGGGGACTTTGTTATACTAGATTAGTGGACTTTGTTATACTCGATCAGGGGACTTTATTATACTCGATGAGGGGGCTTTGTTATACTCGATCAAGGGACTTTGTTATACCCGATCAGGCGACTTTGTTATACTCGATCAGGCGACTTTGTTATACTCGAGCAGGGATCTTTGTTCTACTCTATCAGGGGACTTTGTTATACTCGATCAGGGCCACTTGTTATACTCGATGCGGGGGCTTTGTTACTACTCGATCAGGGGAATTTGTTTTACTCGATCAGGGGACTTTGTTTTACTCGATCAGGGGTCTTTGTTATACTCGATCAGGGGATTTTGTTATACTCGATCAGGGGACTTTGTTATAGTTGATCAGGGCAGATTAGTGGACTTTGTTATACTCGATCAGGGGCCTTTATTACACTCGATCAGGAAACTTTGTTATACTCGATAAGGGGCCTTTGTTATACTCGATCAGGGATCTTTGTTATACTCGTTCAGGGTGCTTTTTTATACTCGGTCATGTGACTTTGTTATACTCGATGAGGGGGCTGTGTTATACTCTATCAGGGGACTTTGCTATACTCGATCAGGGAAGTTTGTTATACTCGATAAGGGGCCTTTGTTATACTCGATGAGGGGACTTTGTCATACTCGATCAGGGGAATTTGTTATACTCGATCAGGGGATTTTGTTTTACTCGATCAGGGGACTTTGTTATACTCGATCAGGGGACTTTGTTATAGTTGATCAGGGCAGATTAGTGGAATTTGTTATACTCGATGAGGGACTTTAAAATACTCGATCAGGGGACATTGCTATACTCGATGAGGGGACTTTGTTATACTCGATCAGGGGAATTTGTTATACTCGATCAGGGGCCTTTGTTATACTCGATAAGGGGCCTTTGTTATACTCGATGAGGGGACTTTGTTATACTCGATCAGGGGAATTTGTTATACTCGATCAGGGGACTTTGTTATACTCGATGAGGGGGCTTTGTTATACTCTATCAGGGGACTTTGTTATACTCGTTCAGGGGAATTTGTTTTCTTCGATCAGGGATCTTTGTTATACTCGTTCCGGGGACTTTGTTATACTCGATCAGGGGACTTTGTTATACGCGATCAGGAGACTTTCTTATTCTCAATCAGAGGACTTTGTTATACTCGATGAGTGGACTTTGTTATACTCGATCAGGGGAATTTGCTATACCCGATCAGGGGACTTTGTTATACTCGATCAGCGGACTTTGTTATACTCTATCAGGGGACTTTGTTATACTCGATCAGGGATCTTTGTTATACTCTTTCAGGGGGCTTTGTTATTCTCGATTAGGGGAATTTGTTATACTCGATCAGGGGACTTTGTTATACTCGATGAGGGGACTTTGTTATACTCGATCAGGGGACTTTGTTATACTCGATCAGGGCCCTTTGTTATACTCGATGAGGGGGCTTTGTTACTACTCGATCAAGTGGCTTTGTTATACTTGATCAGGGGACTTTGTTATACTAGATTAGTGGACTTTGTTATACTCGATAAGGGGACTT
Source organism: Homarus americanus (assembly GCF_018991925.1). Lineage (NCBI taxonomy): Eukaryota > Metazoa > Arthropoda > Malacostraca > Decapoda > Nephropidae > Homarus > Homarus americanus. The sequence goes on from NW_024756293.1 coordinate 17,187, forward strand.
TAATATACTCGATGAGGGGGCTTTGTTATACTCGATCAGGGGACTTTGTTATACCCGATCAGGCGACTTTGTTATACTCGATCAGGCGACTTTGTTATACTCGATCAGGGATCTTTGTTCTACTCTATCAGGGGACTTTCTTATAGTCGATCAGGGATCTTTGTTATACTCGTTCAGGGGGCTTTGTTATACTCGTTCAGGTGACTTTGTTATAGTCGATCAGGGGACTTTGTTATACTCGATCAGGGGGCTTTGTTATACTCGATGAAGGAACTTTGTTATACTCGATGAGGGGACTTTAATATACTCGATGAGGGGGCTTTGTTATACTCGATGAGGGGACTTTGTTATACTCGATCACGGGACTTTGTCTATACTCGATGAGGGGGCTTTGTTATACTCGATAAGGGGCCTTTGTTATATTCGATGAGGGGACTTTGTTATACTCGATCAGGGGAATTTGTTATACTCGATCAGGGGACTTTGTTTTACTAGATCAGGGGACTTTGTTATACTCGATCAGGGGACTTTGTTGTAGTTGATCAGGGCAGATTAGTGGACTTTGTTATACTCGATGAGGGACTTTAAAATACTCGATTAGGAGACATTGCTATACTCGATGAGGGGACTTTGTTATACTCGATCAGGGGACCTTCTTATACCTGATCAGGGCCCTTTGTTATACTCGATGAGGGGACTTTGTTATACTAGATCAGGGGGCTTTGTTATACTTGATCAGGGGACTTTGTTATACTAGATGAGTGGACTTTGTTATACTCGATCAGGGGACTTTAATATACTCGATCAGGGGACTTTGCCTTACTCGATCAGGGAACTTTGTTATCCTCTTTCAGGGGACTTTGTTATACTCGATCAGGCATCCTTGTTATACTCGATCAGGCATCCTTGTTATACTCGTTCAGGGGGCTTTGTTATACTCGTTCAGGTGACTTTGTTATACTCGATAAGGGGACTTTGTTATACTCGATGAGGGGACTTTTTATACTCGATCAGGGGACTTTGCTATACTCGATCAGGGAACTTTGCTATACTCGATTAGGGGGCTTTGTTATACTCGATAAGGGGCCTTTGTTATACTCGATGAGGGGACTTTGTTATTCTCATTTAGGGGAATTTGTTATACTTGATCAGGGGATTTTGTTATACTCGATGAGGGGCTTTATTATTCTTGATGAGGGGACTTTGTTATACTCGATGAGGGGCCTTTGTTGTACTCGATGAGGGGCCTTTATTGTACTCGATCAGGGGCCTTTGTTGTACTCGATCACGGGACTTTGTTATACTCGATCAGGGGCTTTTATTACACTCGATCAAGAAAACTTTGTTATACTCGATAAGGGGCCTTTGTTATACTCGATCAGGGATCTTTGTTATACTCGTTCAGGGGGCTTTCTTATACTCGGTCATGTGACTTTGTTATACTCGATGAGGGGGCTGTGTTATACTCTATCAGGGGACTTTGCTATACTCGATCAGGGAAGTTTGTTATACTCGATAAGGGGCCTTTGTTATACTCGATCAGGGGACTTTGTTTTACTCGATCAGGCGACTTTGTTATACTCGATCAGGGGACTTTGTTATAGTTGATCAGGGCAGATTAGTGGACTTTGTTATACTCGATGAGGGACTTTAAAATACTCGATCAGGGGACATTGCTATACTCGATGAGGGGACTTTGTTATACTCGAACAGGGGAATTTGTTATACTCGATGAGGGGCCTTTGTTATACTCGATAAAGGGCCTTTGTTATACTCGATGAGGGGACTTTGTTATACTCGATCAGGGGAATTTGTTATACTCGATCAGGGGACTTTGTTATACTCGATGATGGGGCTTTGTTATACCCTATCAGGGGAATTTGTTATACTCGTTCAGGGGAATTTGTTTTCTTCGATCAGGGATCTTTGTTATACTCGTTCCGGGGGCTTTGTTATACTCGATCAGGGGACTTTGTTATACGCGATCAGGAGACTTTCTTATTCTCAATCAGAGGACTTTGTTATACTCGATGAGTGGACTTTGTTATACTCGATCAGGGGAATTTGCTATACCCGATCAGGGGACTTTGTTATACTCGATCAGCGGACTTTGTTATACTCTATCAGGGGACTTTGTTATACTCGATCAGGGATCTTTGTTATACTCTTTCAGGGGGCTTTGTTATTCTCGATTAGGGAAATTTGTTATACTCGATCAGGGGACTTTGTTATACTCGATGAGGGGACTTTGTTATACTCGATCAGGGGACTTTGTTATACTCGATCAGGGCCCTTTGTTATACTCGATGAGGGGGCTTAGTTACTACTCGATCAAGTGGCTTTGTTATACTTAATCAGGGGACTTTGTTATACTAGATTAGTGGACTTTGTTATACTCGATAAGGGGACTTTAATATACTCGATGAGGGGGCTTTGTTATACTCGATCAGGGGACTTTGTTATACCCGATCAGGCGACTTTGTTATACTCGATCAGGCGACTTTGTTATACTCGATCAGGGATATTTGTTCTACTCTATCAGGGGACTTTGTTATACTCGATCAGGGATCTTTGTTATACTCGTTCAGGGGGCTTTGTTATACTCATTCAGGTGACTTTGTTATAGTCGATCAGGGGACTTTGTTATACTCGATCAGGGGGCTTTGTTATACTCGATGAGGGGACTTTGTTATACTCGATGAGGGGACTTTAATATACTCGATGAGGGGGCTTTGTTATACTCGATGAGGGGACTTTGTTATACACGATCAGGGGACTTTGTCTATACTCGATGAGGGGGCTTTGTTATACTCGATAAGGGTCCTTTGTTATACTCGATGAGGGACTTTGTTATACTCGATCAGGACTTTTGTTTTACTCGGTCAGGGACTTTGTTATACTCGATCAGGGGACTTTGTTATAATTTGATCAATATGGCAGATTAGTGGACTTTATTTATACTCGATGAGGACTTTAAAATACTCGATCGGGGACATTGCTATACTCGATGAGGGGACTTTGTTATATACTCGATCAGAATTTGTTATACTCGATCAGGGACTTTGTTTTTACTCGATCAGGGACTTTGTTATACTCGATCAGGGGGACTTTGTTATACTCTATCAGGGACTTTGTTATACTCGATCAAGGGATCTTTTGTTATGCTCTTTCAGGGGCTTTGTTATACTCGATTAGGGGACTTTGTTATACTCGATCAGGGGACTTTGTTATACTTGATCAGGGCCCTTTGTTATACTCGATGAGGGGACTTTGTTATACTCGATCAGGGGGCTTTGTTATTCTTGATCAGGGGACTTTGTTATACTAGATGAGTGGACTTTGTAATACTCGATCAGGGAACTTTGCCTTACTCGATTAGGAAACTTTGTTATCCTCTATCAGGGGACTTTGTTATACTCGATCAGGCATCTTTGTTATACTCGTTCAGGGGGCTTTGTTATACTCGTTCAGGTGACTTTGTTATACTCGATAAGGGGACTTTGTTATACTCGATGAGGGGATTTTGTTATACTCGATGAGGGGACTTTGTTATACTCGATCAGGGCCCTTTCTTATACTCGATGAGGGGGCTTTGTTACTACTCGATCAAGTGGCTTTGTTATACTTGATCAGGGGACTTTGTTATACTAGATTAGTGGACTTTGTTATACTCGATCAGGGGACTTTAATATACTCGATGAGGGGGCTTTGTTATACTCAATCAGGGGACTTTGTTATACCCGATCAGGCGACTTTGTTATACTCGATCAGGCGACTTTGTTATACTCGATCAGGGATCTTTGTTCTACTCTATCAGGGGACTTTGTTATACTCGATCAGGGCCACTTGTTATACTCGATCGCAGAACTTTGTTGCACTACTCGATCAGAATTTGTTATACTCGATCAGGGGAATTTGTTATACTCGATCAGTTGACTTTGTTTTACTCGATCAGGGGACTTTGTTATACTCGATCAGGGGACTTTGTTATAGTTGATCAGGGCAAATTAGTGGAGTTTGTTATACTCGATGAGGGACTTTAAAATACTCGATCAGGGGACATTGCTATGCTCGATGAGGGGACTTTGTTATACTCGATCAGGGGAATTTGTTATACTCGATCAGGGGCCTTTGTTATACTCGATAAGGGGCCTTTGTTATACTCGATGAGGGGACTTTGTTATACTCGAACAGGGGAATTTGTTATACTCGATCGGGGTACTTTGTTATACACAATTAGGGGACTTTGTTATACTCGATCAGGGGCCTTTGTTATACTCGATGAGGGGGCTTTGTTATACTCTATCAGGGGACTTTTTTATACTCGATCAGTGGCCTTTGTTATACTCGATCGGAGGACTTTGTTAGGGGACTTTGTTATACTCGATCAGGGGCCTTTGTTATACTCGATCGGAGGACTTTGTTATACTCAATCTGGGGACTTTGTTATACTCGATCAGGGGCCTTTGTTATATTCGATGAGGAGCCTTTGTTATACTCGATCAGGCGATTTTGTTATACTCCATCAGGAGTCATTGTTGTACTCGATCAGGGGGCTTTGTTGTACTCGATCAGGGGCCATTGTTATACTCGATAAGGGGCCATTGTTATACTCGATCAGGGGACTTTGTTATACTCGATAAGTGGACTTTGTTATACTCGATGAGGGGCTTTGTTATACTTGATCAGGGGACTTTGTTATACTCGATCAGGCATCTTTGTTATACTCGTTCAGGGGGCTTTGTTATACTCGTTCAGGTGACTTTGTTATACTCGATAAGGGGCCATTGTTATACTCGATCAGGGGACTTTAATATACTCGATCAGGGGACTTTGCCTTACTCGATCAGGGAACTTTGTTATCCTCTATCAGGGGACTTTGTTATACTCGATCAGGCATCTTTGTTATACTCGTTCAGGGGGCTTTGTTATACTCGTTCAGGTGACTTTGTTATACTCGATAAGGGGACTTTGTTATACTCGATGAGGGGACTTTTTATACTCGATCAGGGGACTTTGCTATACTCGATCAGGGGAGTTTGCTATAATCGATCAGGGGGCTTTGTTATACTCGATAAGGGGCCTTTGTTATACTCGATGAGGGGACTTTGTTATTCTCACTTAGGGGAATTTGTTATACTTGATCAGGGGACTGTTATACTTGATCAGGGGATTTTGTTATACTCGATGAGGGGCTTTGTTATTCTTGATGAGGGGACTTTGTTATACTCGATTAGGGGCCTTTGTTGTACTCGATGAGGGGCCTTTATTGTACTCGATCAGGGGCCTTTGTTGTACTCGATCACGGGACTTTGTTATAATCGATCAGGGGCCTTTATTACACTCGATCAGGAAACTTTGTTATACTCGATAAGGGGCCTTTGTTATACTCGATCAGGGATCTTTGTTATACTCGTTCAGGGGGCTTTGTTTTACTCGGTCATGTGACTTTGTTATACTCGATGAGGGGCTGTGTTATACTCTATCAGGGGACTTTGCTATACTTGATCAGGGAAGTTTGTTATACTCGATAAGGGGGCCTTTGTTATACTCGATGAGGGGACTGTGTTATACTCTATCAGGGGACTTTGCTATACTCGATAAGGGAAGTTTGTTATACTCGATAAGGGGCCTTTTTTATACTCGATGAGGGGACTTTGTCATACTCGATCAGGGGAATTTGTTATACTCGATCAGGGGACTTTGTTTTACTCGATCAGGGGACTTTGTTATACTCGATGAGGGGGTTGTGTTATACTCTATCAGGGGACTTTGCTATACTCGATCAGGGAAGTTTGTTATACTCGATAAGGGGCCTTTGTTATACTCGATGAGGGGACTTTGTCATACTCGATCAGGGGAATTTGTTATACTCGATCAGGGGACTTTGTTTTACTCGATCAGGGGACTTTGTTATACTCGATCAGGGGACTTTGTTATAGTTGATAAGGGCAGATTAGTGGACTTTGTTATACTCGATGAGGGACTTTAATACTCACCAGGGGACATTGCTTATACTCGATGAGGGACCTTGCTATACTCGATCAGGGGAATTTGTTATACTCGATCAGGGCCTTTTGTTATACTCGATAAGGGCCTTGTTATACCTTTGATGAGGGGACTTTGTTATACTCGATCAGGGGAATTTGTTATACTCGATCAGGGGACTTTGTTATACTCGATGAGGGGGCTTTGTTATACTCTATCAGGGGACTTTGTTATACTCGTTCAGGGGAATTTGTAATCTTCGATCAGGGATCTTTGTTATACTCGATGAGGGGGCTTTGTTATACTCTATCAGGGGACATTGTTATACTCGATCAGGGGACTTTGTTATAGTTGATCAGGGCAGATTAGTGGACTTTGTTATACTCGATGAGGGACTTTAAAATACTCGATCAGGGGACATTGCTATACTCGATGAGGGGACTTTGTTATACTCGATAAGGGGACTTTGTTATACTCGATGAGGGGACTTTTTATAATCGATCAGGGGACTTTGCTATACTCGATCAGGGGACTTTGCTATACTCGATCAGAGGGCTTTGTTATACTCGATAAGGGGCCTTTGTGATACTCGATGAGGGGACTTTATTATTCTCACTTAGGGGAATTTGTTATACTTGATCAGGGGACTGTTATACTTGATCAGGGGATTTTGTTATACTCGATGAGGGGCTTTGTTATTCTGGATGAGGGGACTTTGTTATACTCGATCAGGGGCCTTTGTTGTACTCGATGAGGGGCCTTTATTGTACTCGATCAGGGGCCTTTGTTGTACTCGATCACGGGACTTTGTTATACTCGATAAGGGGCCTTTATTACACTCGATCAGGAAACTTTGTTATACTCGATAAGGGGCCTTTGTTATACTCGATCAGGGATCTTTGTTATACTCGTTCAGGGGGCTTTGTTATACTCGGTCATGTGACTTTGTTATACTCGATGAGGGGGCTGTGTTATACTCTATGAGGGTCGTTTGCTATACTCGATCAGGGAAGTTTGTTATACTCGATAAGGGGCCTTTGTTATACTCGATGAGGGGACTTTCTTATACTCGATCAGGGGACTTTGTTATACCCGATCAGGCGACTTTGTTATACTCGAGCAGGGGATTTTGTTATACTCGATCAGGGATCTTTGTTCTACTCTATCAGGGGACTTTGTTATACTCGATCAGGGATCTTTGCTATACTCGATCAGGGGGCTTTGTTATACTCGTTCAGGTGACTTTGTTATACTCGATCAGGGGACTTTGTTATACTCGATCAGGGGGCTTTGTTATACTCGATGAGGGGACTTTGTTATACTCGATAAGGGGCCTTTGTTATACTCGATGAGGGGACTTCGTTATTTTCGATTAGGGGAATTTGTTATACTTGATGAGGAGACTTTGTTATACTCGATCAGGGAATTTTGTTAAACTCGATGAGGGGCCTTTGTTGTACTCGATCAAGGGCCTTTGTTGTACTCGATTACGGGACTTTGTTATAATCGATCAGGGGCCTTTGTCATACTCGTTGAGGGGGCTTTGTTATACTCGGTCAGGTGAGTTTGTTATACTCGATGAGGGGGCTTTGTTAAACTCTATCAGGGGCCTTTGTTATACTCGATAAGGGGACTTTAATATACTCGATCAGGGGACTTTGTTATACTCGTTCAGCGGATTTTGTTATCCTCGATCAGGGATTTTTGTTATACTCGTTCAGGGGGCTTTGTTATACTCGATCAGGGATCTTTGTTATACTCGCTCAGGGGGCTTTGTTATACTCGGTCAGGTGACTTTGTTATACTTGATGAGGGGGCTTTGTTATACTCTATCAGGGGACTTTGTTATACTCGATAAGCGGACTTTAATATACTCGATCAGGGGACTTTGTTATACTCGTTCATTGGACTTTGTTATACTCGTTCAGGGGACTTTGTTATTCTCGATCAGGGATCTTTGTTATACTCGTTCAGGGGGCTTTGTTATACTCGATGAGGGGACTTTGATATTCTCGATTAGGGAATTTGTTATACTTGAGAAGGGGCTTGTTATACACGATGAGGGGCTTTGTTATACTCTCGATCAGGGGACTTTGTTATACTCGATCAGGGGACTTTGTTGTACTCGATCAGGGGGCTTTGTTGTACTCGATGAAGGGCCTTGTTATACTCGATAAGGGGCCATTGTTATACTCGATTAGGGGACTTTGTTATACTCGATGAGGGGCCTTTGTTATGTTTGATCAGGGGACTTTGTTATACTCGATCAGGGGACTTTGTTATGCTCGATCAAGGGCTTTGTTATACTCGATCAGTGGACTTTGTTATACTCGATCAGGAGACTTTGTTATACTCGATCAGACTTTAAGCATACTCGATCAGGGCTTAGTTATACCTGATATGCCTCGGTTATACTCGATCAGGGGCTTTTGTTATACTTTATCAGGGGATTTTGTTATACTCGATCAGGGATCTTTGTTATACTCGTTCAGTTGGTTTTGTTATACTCGGTCAGGTGACTTTGTTATACTCGATGAGGGGGCTTTGTTATACGCTATCAGGGGACTTTGTTATATTTGATAAGGGGACTTTAATATATTCGATGAGGGGACTTTGTCATACTCGATCAGGGGAATTTGTTATACTCGATGAGGGGGCTGTGTTATACTCTATCAGGGGACTTTGCTATACTCGATCAGGGAAGTTTGTTATACTCGATAAGGCCTCGTTATACTCGATGAGGGACTTTTTGTTATACCTGATCGAGTTTGTTATACTCGATCAGGCCCTTTGTTGTTTCGATCAGGGCTTTGTTATGCCTGGATCAGGGGCTTTATTATACTTGGATCAGGGGATTCTTTAGAAGCTATACTCGATCAGGGATCTTTGTTGTTTCCGTTCAGGGGCTTGTTTATACTCTGTTCAGGTGACTTTTGGTTATACCTGATCAGGGATTCTTGTTATACCTGACCAGCTTCGTTTATACTCGATGAGGGGACTTTGTTACCCGATGAGGGGACTTTAACATACTCGATGAGGGGGCTTTGTTATACTCGATGAGGGGACTTTGTTATACTCGATCAGGGGACTTTCTCTATACTCGATCAGGGGGCTTTGTTATACTCGATAAGGGGCCTTTGTTATACTCGATGAGGGGACTTTGTTATTCTCGATTAGGGGAATTTGTTATACTTGATTAGGGGACTTTGTTATACTCGATGAGGGGACTTTGCTATACTCGATGAGGGGTCTTTGTTATACTCGATATGGGGCCTTTGTTATACTCGATGAGGGGACTTTGTTATACTCGATCAGGGGACTTTGCTATACTCGATCAGGGGGCTTTGCTATACTCGATCAGGGGGCTTTGTTATACTCGATAAGGGGCCTTTGTTATACTCGATGAGGGGAATTTGTTATTCTCGATTAGGGCAATTTGTTATACTCGATCAGGGGACTTTGTTATACTCGATCAGGGGACTTTGCTATACTCGATCAGGGTGCTTTGTTATACTCGATAAGGGCTTTTGTTATACTCGATGAGGGGACTTTGTTATACTCCGGATCAGGGGACTTTGCTATACTCGATCAGGGGCTTTGTTACCGATCAGGGGCTTTGCTATACTCTCGGATAAGGGGCCTTTGTTATACTCGATGAGGGGAATTTGTTATTCTCGATTAGGGCAATTTGTTATACTCGATCAGGGGACTTTGTTATACTCGATCAGGGGACTTTGCTATACTCGATCAGGGGGCTTTGTTATACTCGATAAGGGCTTTTGTTATACTCGATGAGGGGACTTTGTTATTCTCGATTATGTGAATTTGTTATACTTGATCAGGGGACTTTGTTATACTCGATCAAGGGACTTTGCTATACTCGATCAGGGGGTTTTGTTATACTCGATAAGGGTGCCTTTGTTATACTCGATGAGGGGACTTTGTTATTCTCGATTAGGGGAATTTGTTATACTTGATGAGGGAACTTTGTTATACTAGATTAGTGGACTTTGTTATACTCGATCAGGGGACTTTCTTATACTCGTTGAGGGGACTTTGTTATCCTCGATCAGGGATCTTTGGTATACTCGTTCAGGGGGCTTTGTTATACTCTATCAGGGGACTTTGTTATACTCGATAAGGGGACTTTAATATACTCGATCAGGGGACTTTGTTATACTCGTTCAGGGGACTTTGTTATACTCGATCAGGGGTTTTGTTATACTCGATGAGGGGGCTTTGTTATACTCTATCAGGGGACTTTGTTATACTCGATTAGGGATCTTTGTTATACTCGTTCAGGGGGCTTTGTTATACTCGGTCAGGTGAGTTTGCTATACTCGATGAGGGGGCTTTTTTATACTCTATCAGGCAACTTTGTTATACTCGATTAGGGATCTTTGTTATACTCGTTCAGGGGGCTTTGTTATACTCGGTCAGGTGACTTTGTTATACTCGATGAGGCGGCTTTGTTATACTCTATCAGTGGACTTTGTTATACTCGATAAGGGGACTTTAATATACTCGATTAGGGGACTTTGTTATACTCGTTCAGGGGACTTTGTTATACTCGTTCAGGGGACTTTTTTATACTCGATCAGGGATCTTTGTTATACTCGTTCAGGGGGCTTTGTTATACTCGGTCAGGTGACTTTGTTATACACGATGAGGGGGCTTTGTTATACTCTATCAGGGGACTTTGTTATACTCGATCAGGGATCTTTGTTATACATTGTTCAGGGGGCTTTGTTATACTCGATCAGGGGACTTCCTTACACTCGATCAGGGGAATTTGTTATTTTCGATCAAGGGGCTTTGTTATACTCGATTAGGGAATTTGTTATACTCGATTAGGGAATTTGTTATACTCGATCAGGGGACTTTGTTATGCCCGATCAGTGGACTTTGTTTTACTCGATCAAGGGACTTTGTTATACTCGATTAGGGGACTTTGTTATACTCGATCAGGGAACATTGTTATATCCGATCAGTGGACTTTGTTTTACTCGATCAGGGGACTTTGTTATACTCGATCAGGGGACTTTGTTATACTCGATCAGGGGACTTTGTTATACTCGATCAGGGGACTTTGTTATACTT
>NW_024756294.1:0-37986 GCF_018991925.1 Homarus americanus
GATTAGGTCACTTTGTTGTACTCGATCAGGGGACTTTGTTATACTCGATCAGGGGGCTTTTTTATACTCGATCAGGATGTTTTGTTAAACTCGATGAGGGGGCTTTGTTATACTCGATCAGGGGACTTCGTTATACTCGGCCAGGGGACTTTGTCTTACTCGACCAGGGGACCTTGTTATACTCGATCAGCGGACTTTCTTATACTCGAACTGGGCGCTTTGTTATGCTCGATCTTGGGACTTTGTTATACTCGATCAGGGGACTTTGTTATTTTCGACCAGGGGCCTTTGCTATACTCGATTCGGGGCCTTTGTTATACTTGATCATGGGACTTTGTTATACTCGACCAGGGGACTTTGTTATACTCGACCATTTGCCTTTGATGTACTCGATGAGGGGCCTTTGTTTTCTCGAGAATGGGACTTTTTTATACTCGCTTAGGGGTCTTTGTTATACTCGATCAGGGGACTCTGTTATACTCGATCAGGGGCTTTATTATACTCGATAAGGGCACTTTGTTAATCTCGATCAGGGAACTTTGTTATACTCGATCAGGGGACTTTGTTTTACTAGATCTTGGGACTTTGTTATACTCGATGAGGGGGCTTTGTTATTCTCGATCAGGGGTGTTTGTTTTACTCGACTAGGGACTTTGTTATATTCGGTCAGGGGCCTTTCTTATACTCGATCAGTGGGCTTTGCTATACTCGATCAGGGTACTTTGTTATACTCGATCACGGGACTTTGTTATACTCGATCAGGGGACTTTGTTATACACGATCTTGGGACTTTGTTATACGCCATTAGTGTCCTTTGTTATACTCGATCAGCGGACTGTGTTATACTCGATCAGGGGTGTTTGTTTTACTCGACTAGGGACTTTGTTATATTCGGTCAGGGGCCTTTCTTATACTCGATCAGTGGGCTTTGTTATTCTCGATCAGGGCGCTTTGTTATACTCGATCAGGGTACTTTGTTATACTCGATCATGGGACTTTATTATACTCGACCAGGGGACTTTGTTATACTCGACCAGGGAACTTGTTTATACTGGATCAGGGGGTTTTGTTAAACTCGATGAGGGGGCTTTGTTATACTCGATCAGGGGACTTTGTAATACTCGACCAGGGGATTTTGTTATACACGACCATGGGACTTTGTTATACTCGATCAGGGGACTTTATTATACTCGATCAGGGGGTTTTATTATACTCGATAAGGGGACTTTCTAGTACTAGATCAGCGGACTTTGTTATACTTGACCAGGGGCTTTTTTATACTCGATCAGTGGACTTTGTTATACTCGATCAGGGGACTTTGTTATACTCGATGAGGGGACTTTGTTATACTCGATGAGGGGACTTTGTTATTCTCGATAAGGGGACCTTGTTATACTCGATCAGGGGACTTTGTTATACGCAATCTTGGGACTTTGTTATACGCCATTAGGGTCCTTTGTTATACTCGATCAGGGGACTTAGTTATACTCGATCAAGGGACTTTGTTATACTCGATCAAAGGGCTTTGTTATACTCGATCAGGGGACTTTGTTATAATCGATCAGGGGTGTTTGTTTTACTCGATCAGGGGACTTTGTTATACTCGATCAGGGGACTTTGTTATACTCTTCAGGGGATTTTGTTATACTCGACCAGGGGCATTTGTTATACTCGATAAGGGGCCTTTGTTATACTCGATCAATGGGACTTTATTATAATCGACCAAGGAACTTTGTAATTCTCAACCAGGGGACTTTGTTATACACGACCAGGGGACTTTGTTATACTCGATCAGGGGACTTTGTTATACTCGATCAGGGGGCTTTATTATACTTGATAAGGGGACTTTGTTACACTCGATTAGGGGACTTTTTTATACTCGATCATGGGCTTTGCTATCCTCGATCAGGGGAGTTTGTTATACTCGCTCAGGGGACTTTGTTATACTCGATCAGGGGGCTTTATTATACTCGATCTTGGGACTTTGTTATACTCGATCAAGGGACATTGTTATACTCGATCAGTGGAATTTGTTATTTTCGACGAGGGGCCTTTGTTATACTCGATTCAGACTTTGTTTATACTCTATCTTGGGACTTTGTTATACTCCATTAGGGTCCTTTGTTGTTATACTCGATCGAGGGACTTAGTTATGCTCGATTAGGGGACTTTGTTAATCTCGATCAGGGACTTTGTTATACTCGATCAGGGGACTTTGTTTTACTAGATCTTGGGACTTTGTTATACTCGATGAGGGGGCTTTGTTATACTCGATCAGGGGTGTTTGTTTTACTCGACTAGGGACTTTGTTATATTCGGTCAGGGGCCTTTCTTATACTCGATCAGTGGGCTTTGCTATACTCGATCAGGGTACTTTGTTATACTCGATCACGGGACTTTGTTATACTCGATCAGGGGACTTTGTTATACACGATCTTGGGACTTTGTTATACGCCATTAGTGTCCTTTGTTATACTCGATCAGCGGACTGTGTTATACTCGATCAGGGGTGTTTGTTTTACTCGACTAGGGACTTTGTTATATTCGGTCAGGGGCCTGTCTTATACTCGATCAGTGGGCTTTGTTATTCTCGATCAGGGCGCTTTGTTATACTCGATCAGGGTACTTTGTTATACTCGATCATGGGACTTTATTATACTCGATCAGGGGACTTTGTTATACTCGATCAGGGATCTTTTTTATACTCGATCAGGGGGTTTTGTTAAACTCGATGAGGGGGCTTTGTTATACTCGATCAGGGGACTTTGTAATACTCGACCAGGGGACTTTGTTATACACTCGATCAGGGGACTTTATTATACTCGATCAGGGGGTTTTATTATACTCGATAAGGGGACTTTCTAGTACTCGATCAGCGGACTTTGTTATACTTGACCAGGGGCTTTTTTATACTCGATCAGTGGACTTTGTTATACTCGATCAGGGACTTTGTTATCTCGATGAGGGGACTTTGTTATACTCGATCAGGGGACTTTGTTATTCTCGACCTTGTTATACGATCAGGGGACTTTGTTATACGCAATCTTGGGACTTTGTTATACGCCATTAGGGTCCTTTGTTATACTCGATCAGGGGACTTAGTTATACTCGATCAAGGACTTTGTTATACTCGATCAAAGGGCTTTGTTATACTCGATCAGGGGACTTTGTTATAATCGATCAGGGGTGTTTGTTTTACTCGATCAGGGGACTTTGTTATACTCGATCAGGGGACTTTGTTATACTCTTCAGGGGATTTTGTTATACTCGACCAGGGGCATTTGTTATACTCGATAAGGGGCCTTTGTTATACTCGATCATGGGACTTTATTATAATCGACCAAGGAACTTTGTAATTCTCAACCAGGGGACTTTGTTATACACGACCAGGGGACTTTGTTATACTCGATCAGGGGACTTTGTTATACTCGATCAGGGGGCTTTATTATACTCGATAAGGGGACTTTGTTATACTCGATCAGGGGACTTTTTTATACTCGATCATGGGCTTTGCTATCCTCGATCAGGGAAGTTTGTTATACTCGCTCAGGGGACTTTGTTATACTCGATCAGGGGGCTTTATTATACTCGATCTTGGGACTTTGTTATACTCGATCAAGGGACATTGTTATACTCGATCAGGGGAATTTGTTATTTTCGACGAGGGGCCTTTGTTATACTCGATTCGGGGCCTTTGTTATACTCGATCATGGGACTTTGTTATACTCGACCAGGGGACTTTGTTATACTCGACCTGGGGGCTTTTTTATACTCGATGAGGGGGCTTTGTTATACTCGACGAGGGGCTTTCTTATACTCGATTAGGGGACTTTGCTATTTTCGATCAGGGGACTCTGTTTTTCTCGATTAGAGGACATTGTTATTCTCAATTAGGGGACTTTGTTATACTCGATCAAGGGGCTTTGTTTTACTCGATCAGGGGACTTTGTTTACTCGATCAGGGAATTTGTTATACTCGATCAGGGGACTTTGTTATACTCCATCAGGGGAATTTGTTATACTCGAACAGGGGACTTTGTTATACTCGATGAGGGTCTATGTTATACTCGTTCTCGGGACTTTGTTATACTCGACCAGGGGCCTTTCTTATACTCGATCAGGGGACTTTGTTTTACTCGATCAGGGGACTTTGTTATACTAGATCACAGGACTTTGTTATACTCGATCTTGGGGCTTTGTTATGCTCCATTGAGGGTCCTTTGTTATACTCGATCAGGTGACTTAGTTATACTCGATCAGGGGACTTTGTCATACTCGACCAGGGGACTTTGTTATACTCGACCAGGGGACTTTGTTATCCTCGATCACGGGACTTTGCTATACTCGACCAGGGGCCTTTGTTATACTCGATTAGGGGCCTTTGTTATACTCGATAATGGGACTTTTCTATACTCGATCAGGGGTCTTTGCTATTCTCGATAAGGAGACTTTGTTATACTCGATTAGTGGCTTTATTATACTCGATAAGGTGACTTTGTTACACTCGATCAAGGGCCTTTGTTACACTCCTTTAGGGGCCTTTGTTAAACTGAATCAGGGGACTTTGTTAAACTGAATTAGGGGACTTTGTTATACGCGTTCAGTGGACTTTGTTATACTCGATCAGGGGACTTTGATGTTCTCGATCAGGGGACTTTGTTATATTCGATCAGGGTACTTTGTTATACTCGATCTTGGGACTTTGTTATACGCCATTAGGGTCCTTTGTTATAATCGATCAGGGGACTTAGCTATAAGCGATCAGGGGACTTTGTTATACTCGATCAGGGAGCTTTGTTACACACGATCAGGGGACTTTGTTATACTCGATCAGGGGTATTTGTTTTACTCGATCAGGGGACTTTTTTATACTCGATCAGGGGACTTTGTTATTCTCGATCAGGGGATTTTGTTATACTCGACCAGGGGCCTTTGTTATACTCGATAAAGGGTCTTTGTTATACTCGATCATAGGACTTTGTTATACTCCACCAGGGGACTTTGTTATACTCGACCAGGGGGCTTTTTTATAATCGATTAGGGGGCTTTATTATACTCGATCAGGGGACTTTGTTATTCTCGATCAGGGGACTTTGTTATACTCGATCATGAGACTTTGGTATACTCGACCAGGGGACTTTGTTATACTCGACCAGGGGGCTTTTTTATACTCGATGAGGGGGCATTGTTCTACTCGATCAGAGGGCTTTGTTATACTTGATCAGGGACTTTGTTAAACTCGACCAGGGGGCTTTTTTATACTCGATGAGGGGCATTGTTATACTCGATCAGGGAACTTTGTTATACTCGACCTGGGGACTTTGTTATACTCGATCAGGGGACTTTGTATATACTCGACTAGGGACATTGTTATATTCGATCAGGTACCTTTCTCATACTCGATCAGGGGGCTTTGTTATACTCGATGACGGGACTTTGTTATACTCTATCAGGGGACTTTGATATACTCGATCAGAGGACTTTGTTATACTCTATCTTGGGACTTTGTTATACTCCATTAGGGTCCTTTGTTATACCCGATCAGGGGACTTAGTTATGCTCGATTAGGGGACTTTGTTATACTCGATCAGGGGACTTTGTTATACTCGATCAGGGGGCTTTGTTATACTCGATCAGGGAACTTTGTTATTCTCGATAAGGGGACCTTGTTATACTCGATCAGGGACTTTGTTATAACCGATTAGGTCACTTTGTTGTACTCGATCAGGGGACTTTGTTATACTCGATCAGGGGGCTTTTTTATACTCGATCAGGGTGTTTTGTTAAACTCGATGAGGGGGCTTTGTTATACTCGATCAGGGGACTTCGTTATACTCGGCCAGGGGACTTTGTCTTACTCGACCAGGGGACCTTGTTATACTCGATCAGCGGACTTTCTTATACTCGAACTGGGCGCTTTGTTATGCTCGATCTTGGGACTTTGTTATACTCGATAAGGGGACTTTGTTGTTTTCGACCAGGGGCCTTTGCTATACTCGATTCGGGGCCTTTGTTATACTTGATCATGGGACTTTGTTATACTCCACCAGGGGACTTTGTTATACTCGACCATTTGCCTTTGATATACTCGATGAGGGGCCTTTGTTTTCTCGATAATGGGACTTTTTTATACTCGCATAGGGGTGTTTGTTATACTCGATCAGGGGACTCTGTTATACTCGATCAGGGGCTTTATTATACTCGATAAGGGCACTTTGTTAATCACGATCAGGGGACTTTGTTATACTCGATCAGGGGACTTTGTTTTACTAGATCTTGGGACTTTGTTATACTCGATCAGGGGGCTTTGTTATACTCGATCAGGGGTGTTTGTTTTACTCGACTAGGGACTTTGTTATATTCGGTCAGGGGCCTTTCTTATACTCGATCAGTGGGCTTTGCTATACTCGATCAGGGTACTTTGTTATACTCGATCACGGGACTTTGTTATACTCGATCAGGGGACTTTGTTATACGCGATCTTGGGACTTTGTTATACGCCATTAGTGTCCTTTGTTATACTCGATGAGCGGACTGTGTTATACTCGATGAGGGGTGTTTGTTTTACTCGATCAGGGGACTTTGTTATACTCGATCAGGGGACTTTGTTATACTCAATCAGGGGATTTTGTTATACTCGACTAGGGGCCTTTGTTAAACTCGATAAGAGACCTTTGTTATACTCGATCAGGGGGCTTTGTTATACTCGATCAGGGGTGTTTGTTTTACTCGACTAGGGACTTTGTTATATTCGGTCAGGGGCCTTTCTTATACTCGATCAGTGGGCTTTGTTATTCTCGATCAGGGCGCTTTGTTATACTCGATCAGGGTACTTTGTTATACTCGATCATGGGACTTTATTATACTCGACCAGGGGACTTTGTTATACTCGACCAGGGAGCTTTTTTATACTCGATCAGGGGGTTTTGTTAAACTCGATGAGGGGCTTTGTTATACTCGATCAGGGGACTTTGTTAATACTCGACCAGGGGACTTTGTTATACACGACCAGGGGACTTTGTTATACTCGATAGGGGACTTTATTATACTCGATCAGGGGGTTTTATTATACTCGATAAGGGGACTTTCTAGTACTCGATCAGCGGACTTTGTTATACTTGACCAGGGGCTTTTTTATACTCGATCAGTGGACTTTGTTATACTCGATCAGGGGACTTTGTTATACTCGATGAGGGGACTTTGTTATACTCGATCAGGGGACTTTTTTATACTCGATCACGGGCCATAGTTATACTCGATCAGGGGGACTTTATTATACTCGATCAGAGGTCTTTGTTATACTCGATCAGGGGACTTTGTTATACTCGATCAGGGGACTTTGTTATATACAATGAAGGGGCTTTGTTATACTCGATCAGGGGACTTTGTTATACTCGTTCAGGGGACTTTCTAGTACTCGATCAGGGGACTTTTTTATTCTCGATCATGGGCTTTGCTTTACTCGATCATGGGCTTTGCTATACTCGATCAGAGGTATTTGTTATACTCGATCAGGGGACTTTGTTATACTCGATCACGGGACTTTGTTATTCTCGATAAGGGGACCTTGTTATACTCGATCAGGGGACTTTGTTATAACCGATCAGGTGACTTTGTTGTACTCGATCAGCGGACTTTGTTATACTTGAGCAGGGGGCTTTTTTATACTCGATCAGTGGACTTTGTTTTACTCGATCAGGGGACTTTGTTATACTCGATGAGGGAACTTTGTTATACTCGATCAGGGGACTTTGTTATACTCGATCTTGGGACTTTGTTATATTCCATTAGTGTCCTTTGTTATACTTGATCAGGGGCCATAGTTATACTCGATCAGGGGACTTTTTTATACTCGTCAGGGGTCTTTGTTATACTCGATCAGGGGACTTTGTTAAACTCGATCAAGGGTGTGTGTTTTCCTCGATCAGGGGATTTTGTTATGCTCGATCAGGGGGCTTTGTTATACTCGATCACGGGACTTTGTTTTATTCAATGAAGGGGCTTTGTTATACTCGACAAGGGGCTTTGTTATACTCGTTCAGGGGACTTTGTTATACTCGATCAGGGGGCTTTGTTATACTCGATCTTGTGACTTTGTTATACTCGATCACGGGACTTTGTTATACTCGATCAGGGGAATTTGATATTTTCGACGAGGGGCGTTTGTTATACTCGATTCGGGGCCTTTGTTATACTCGACGAGGGGGCTTTCTTATACTCGGTCTGTTATACTCCTCTAGAGGACTTTTGTTATACTCGATCAGCAGGATTTGTTTTGTACTCGATCAGAGAATTTTATTTATATTCGGTCAGGGGCCTTTCTTATACTCGATCAGGGGGCTTTGTTAAACTCGATCAGGGGACTTTGTTATACTCGATCAGAGGACTTTGTTATACTCGATCAGGGGACTTTGTTATACTCGATCAGGGGGCTTTGTTTTTCTCGATCAAGGGACTTTGTTATACTCGATTAGGTGGCTTTGTTATACTTGATCAGGGGACTTTATTATACTCAATCAGGGGACTTTATTATAATCGTTTAGGGGACTTTGTTATATTCGGTCAGGGGCCTTTCTTATACTCGATCAGGGGGCTTTGTTAAACTCGATCAGGGGACTTTGTTATACTCGATCAGAGGACTTTGTTATACTCGACCAGGGGACTTTGTTATACTCGATCAGTGGAAAAGCTGCTATACTCGATCAGGGTCCTTTGTTATACTCGATCCGGGACTTTACATTTACATACTCGATCAGGGACTTTGTTATCACAGCGATCTTGGGACTTTGTTATGCGCCTTTTGGTGTCCTTTGTTATACTCGCGTCAAGCGGACACGGCTTGTTTATACTCGATCAGAGAGCTTTGTTATACTCGATCAGGGGACTTTGTTATACTCGATCAGGGGTGTTTTTTTTACTCGATCAGGGGACTTTGTTATGCTCGATCAGGGGACTTTGTTATACTCAATCAGGGGATTTTGTTATACTCGACTAGGGGCCTTTGTTAAACTCGATAAGAGACCTTTGTTATACTCGATTAGGGGGCTTTGTTATACTCGATCAGGGGTGTTTGTTTTACTCGACTAGGGTCTTTGTTCTATTCGGTCAGGGGCCTTTCTTATACTCGATTAGTGGGCTTTGTTATTCTCGATCAGGGCGCTTTGTTATACTCGGTCAGGGTACTTTGTTATACTCGATCATGGGACTTTATTATACTCGACCAGGGGACTTTGTTATACTCGATCAGGGAGCTTTTTTATACTCGATCAGGGGGTTTTGTTAAACTCGATGAGGGGGCTTTGTTATACTCGATCAGGGGACTTTGTAATACTCGACCAGGGGACTTTGTTATACCACGACCGAGGGGACTTTGTTATACTCGATGGAGGACTTTATTATACTCGATCAGAGTTTGTATACTCGATAAAGGACTTTCTACAGTACTCGATCAGCGGACTTTGTTATACTTGACCGGGGCTTTTTTATACTCGATCAGTGGACTTTGTTATACTCGATCGGGGACTTTGTTATACTCGATGGGGGACTTTTGTTATGCGGGGACTTTGTTATACTCGATCTTGGGACTTTGTTATACTCCATTAGGGTCCTTTGTTATACTCGATCACGGGCCATAGTTATACTCGATCAGGGGGACATTATTATACTCGATCAGAGGTCTTTGTTATACTCGATCACGGGCCATAGTTATACTCGATCAGGGGGACTTTATTATACTCGATTAGGGGACTTTGTTATACTCACTCAGGGGACTTTGTTATGCTCGATTAGAGGACATTGATATACTCAATTAGGGGACTTTGTTATACTCGATCAGCGGGATTTGTTTTACTCGATCAGAGGACTTTGTTATACTCGATCAGGGGACTTTGTTATATCGATTAGGGGGCTTTGTTATACTCGAGCAGGGGGCTAACATATACTCGAGCAGGGGTGTTTGTTTTACTCGACTAGGGACTTTGTTATATTCGGTCAGGGGCCTTTCTTATCCTCGATCATTGGACTTTGTTATTCTCGATCAGGGCACTTTGTTATACTCGATCCGGGTACTTTGTTATACTCGATCAGGGTACTTTGTTATACTCGATCAGGCGACTTTTTATATGCGATCTTGGGATTTTGTTTAACGCCATTAGGTTCCTTTGTTATGCTCGATCAGGGGACTTAGTTATACTCGATCAGGGGACTTTGTTTTACTAGATCTTGGGACTTTGTTATACTCGATCAGGGGGCTTTGTTATACTCGATCAGGGGTGTTTGTTTTACTCGACTAGGGACTTTGTTATATTCGGTCAGGGGCCTTTCTTATACTCGATCAGTGGGCTTTGTATACTCGATCAGGGTACTTTGTTATACTCGATCACGGGACTTTGTTATACTCGATCAGGGGACTTAGTTATACTCGATCTTGGGACTTTGTTATACGCCATTAGGGTCCATTGTTATACTCGATCAGGGGACTTAGTTATAAGCGATCAGGGGACTTTGTTATACTCGATCAGGGGGCTTTGTTATACTCGATCAGGGGACTTTGTTATACTCGATCAGGGGTGTTTGTTTTTTCTCAATCAGGGGATTTTTTATACTCGATTAGGGGACTTTGTTATACTCGATCAGGGGATTTTGTTATACTCGACCAGGGGCCTTTGTTATACTCGATAAAGGGTCTTTGTTATACTCGATCATAGGACTTTGTTTTACGCCATTAGGGTCCTTTGTTATACTCGATCAGGGGACTTAGTTATAAGCGATCAGGGGACTTTGTTATACTCGATCAGGGAGCTTTGTTATACTCGATCAGGGGACTTTGTTATACTCCATCAGGGGTGTTTGTTTTAGTCGATCAGGGGACTTTTTTATACTCGATCAGGGGACTTTGTTATACTCGATCAGGGGATTTTGTTATACTCGACCAGGGGCCTTTGTTATACTCGATAAAGGGTCTTTGTTATACTCGATCATAGGACTTTGTTTTACGCCATTAGGGTCCTTTGTTATACTCGATCAGGGGACTTAGTTATAAGCGATCAGGGGACTTTGTTATACTCGATCAGGGGGCTTTGTTATACTCGATTAGGGGACTTTGTTAGACTCGATCAGGGGTGTTTGTTTTACTCGATCAGGGGACTTTGTTATACTCGATCAGGGGACTTTGTTATACTCGATCAGGGGGCTTTATTATACTCAATAAGGGGATTTTGTTATACTCGATCAGGGGACTTTTTTATACTCGATCCTGGGTTTTCCTATACTCAATCAGGGGGCTTTGCTATACTCGATATGGGGAATTTGTTATTCTCGATTAGGGGACTTTTTTATACTCGTTCAGGGGACTTTGTTATAACCGGTCAGGTGACTTTGTTGTAATCGATCAGCGGACTTTGTTATACTCGATCTGGGGGCTTTGTTATACTCGATCTTGGGACTTTGTTATACTCGATCAGGGGACTTTATTATACTCGATCAGGGGACTTTGTTATTTTCGACCAGGGGCCTTGTTATACTCGATTCGGGGCCTTTGTTATACTCGATCATGGGACATTGGTATACTCGACCAGGGGACTTTGTTATACTCGACCAGGGGGCTTTTTTATACTCGATGAGGGGCATTGTTATACTCGATCAGGGGACTTTGTTAAACTCGATTGTTATACTCGATCAGGGGAGTTTGTATATACTCGACTAGGGACATTGTTATATTCGATGAGGTACCTTTCTCATACTCGATCAGGAGGCTTTGTTATACTCGATGACGGGACTTTGTTATACTCGATCAGGGGACTTTGCTATACTCGATCACAGGACCTTATTATACTCTATCTTGGGCCTTTGTTATACTCCATTAGGGTCCTTTGTTACACTCGATCAGGGGACTTAGTTATGCTCGATTAGGGGACTTTGTTATACTCGACCAGGGGACGTTGTTATACTCGACCAGAGGACTTTGTTATACTCGATCAGGGGACTTTGTTATTCTTGATCAGGGGTCTGTGTTATACTCGATCAGGGGACTTTGTTATACTCAGATTTGTTATACTCGATGAGGGGACATTTTTATACTCGATCTTGGGACTTTGTTATACGCCATTAGAGTCCTTTGTTATACTCGATTAGGGCACTTAGTTATACTCGATCAGGGGACTTTGTTATACTCGATGAGGGGGCTTTGTTATACTCGATCAGAGGACTTTGTTATACTCTATCTTGGGACTTTGTTATACTCCATTAGGGGCCTTTGTTATCTTCGATCAGGGGACTTTGTTATACTCGATCAGGGCACTTAGTTATACTCGATCAGGGGGCTTTGTTATACTCGATCAGGGGACTTTGTTATTCTCGATAAGGGGACCTTGTTATACTCGATCAGGGGACTTTGTTATAACCGATCAGGTGACTTTTTTGTAATCGATCAGCGGACTTTGTTATACTTGACCAGGGGGCTTTTTTATACTCGATCAGTTTATTTTGTTATACTCGACCAGGGGCCTTTGTTATACTCGATAAGGGGCCTTTGTTATACTCGATCATGGGACTTTGTTATACTCGACCAGGGGACTTTGTTATACTCGGCCAGGGGACTTTGTCTCACTCGACCAGGGGTCTTTGTTATACTCGATCAGCGGACTTTCTTATACTGGAACTGGGGGCTTTGTTATACTCGATCTCGGGACTTTGTTATACTCCATCAGGGGACTTTAGTATACTCGATCAGGGGACTTTGTTATTTTCGACCAGGGGCCTTTGCTATACTCGATTCGGGGCCTTTGTTATACTCGATCATGGGACTTTGTTATACTCGACCAAAGGACTTTGTTATACACGACCAGGGGCCTTTGTTATACTCGATCAGGGGCCTTTGTTTTCTCGATAATGCTACTTTGTTATACTCGAATAGGGGTCTTTGTTATACTCGATCAGGGGACTTTGTTATACTCGATCAGGGGTTTTATTATACTCGATAAGGGCACTTTGTTAATCTCGAATAGGGGACTTTGTTATATTCGATCAGGGGACTTTGTTTTACTAGATCTTGGGACTTTGTTATACTCGATCTGGGGGCTTTGTTATACTCGATCAAGGGACCTTGTTATACTCGATCAGGGGGCTTTGTTATACTCGATCAGGGGTGTTTGTTTTACTCGACTAGGGACTTTGTTATATTCGGTTAGGGGCCTTTCTTATACTCGATGAGTGGGCTTTGTTATTCTCGATCAGGGCACTTTGTTATACTCGATCAGGGTACTTTGTTATACTCGATCACGGGACTTTGTTATACTCGATCAGGGGACTTTGTTATACGCGATCTTGGGACTTTGTTATCCGCCATTAGGGTCCTTTGTTATACTCGATCAGGGGACTTAGTTATACTCGATCAGGGGACTTTGTTATACTCGATCAGGGGGCTTTGTTATACTCGATCAGGGGACTTTGTTATACTCGATCAGGGGTGTTTGTTTTACTCGATCAGGGGACTTTGTTATACTCGATCAGGGGATTTTGTTATACTCGATCAGGGGACTTTGTTATACTCGACCAGGGGGCTTTTTTATACATGATCAGGGGGTTTTGTTAAACTCGATGAGGGGGCTTTGTTACACTCTATCACGGGACTTTGTTATTCTCGATAAGGGGACCTTATTATACTCGATCAGGGGACTTTGTTATAACCGATCAGGTGACTTTGTCGTACTCGATCAGCGAACTTTGTTATACATGACCATGGGGCTTTTTTATACTCGATCAGTGGACTTTGTTATACTCGATCAGGGGACTTTGTTATACTCGATGAGGGGACTTTGTTATACGCGATCAGGGGACTTTGTTATACTCGATCTTGGGACTTTGTTATACTCCATTGGTGTCCTTTGTTATACTCGATCAGGGGCCATAGTTATACTCGAGCAGGGGACTTTATTATACTCGATGAGGGGTCTTTGTTATACTCGATCAGGGGACTTTGTTATACTCGATCAGGGGACTTTGTTATATTCAATGAAGGGGCTTTGTTATACTCGATCAGGGGACTTTGTTATACTCGTTCAGGGGACTTTCTAGTACTCGATCAGGGGACTTTTTTATACTCGATCATGGGCTTTCCTATACTCGATGAGGGGGCTTTGCTATACTCGATCACGGGACTTTGTTATTCTCGATAAGGGGACCTTGTTATACTCGATCATTGGACTTTGTTATAACAGATCAGGAGGCTTTGTTATACTCGATGACGGGACTTTGTTATACTCGATCAGGGGACCTTGCTATACTCGATCACAGGACCTTATTATACTTTATCTTGGGCCTTTGTTATACTCCATTAGGGTCCTTTGTTATACTCGATCAGGGGCCATAGTTATACTCGACAAGGGGACTTTGTTATACTCGATCAGGTGTCTTTGTTATATTCGATCAGGGAACTTTGTTATACTCGATGAAGGGTGTGTGTTTTACTCGATCAGGGGATTTTGTTATGCTCGATCAGGGTGCTTTGTTATACTCGATCAGGGGACTTTGTTATATTCAATGAAGGGGCTTTGTTATACTCGACCAGGGGACTTTCTTATACTCGTTCCGGGGACTTTGTTATACTCGATCAGGGGGCTTTATTATACTCGATCTTGGGACTTTGTTATACTCGATCAGGGGACTTTGTTATACTCGATCAGGGGAATTTGTTATTTTCGACGAGGGGCCTTTGTTATACTCGATTCGGGGCCTTTGTTATACTCGACCAGGGGACTTTATTATACTCGATCAGGGGCCTTTCTTATACTCGATCAGGGGGTTTGTTATACTCGATGACGGGACTTTGTTATTCTCGATCAGGGAACTTTGTTATACGCGATCAGGGGACTTTGTTTTACTCGATCAGGGGATTTTGTTATACTAGTTCAGAGGACATTGTTATACTGGATCTTGGGAATTTGTTATACTCGATCTGGGGGCTTTGTTATACTCGATCTTGGGACTTTGCTATACTCGATCAGGGGACTTTAGTATACTCGATAAGGGGACTTTGTCATTTACGATCAGGGGCCTTTGCTATACTCGATTCGGGGCCTTTGTTATACTCGATCATGGGACTTTGTTATACTCGAGCAGGGGACTTTGTTATACCCGACCAGGGGCCTTTGTTATACTCGATGAGGGGCCTTTATTATACTCGATAAGGGGACTTTGTTAAACTCGATCAGGGAAATTTTTTATACTCGATCTGGGGACCTTGTTTTACTAGATCTTGGGACTGTGTTATACTCGATCAGGGGGCTTTGTTATACTCGATCAGGGGACTTTGTTATACTCGATCAGGGGTGTTTGTTATACTCGATCAGGGGACTTTGTTATACTCGATCTGGGGGCTATGTTATACTCGATCAGGGGTGTTTGTTTTAACTCGACTAGGGACTTTGTTATATTCGGTCAGGGGCCTTTCTTATACTCGATCAGTGGACTTTGTTATACTCGATCAGGGGACTTTGTTATTCTCGATCAGGGCACTTTGTTATACTCGATCAGGGTACATAGTTATACTCAATCAGGGGAGTTTGTTATACTCGATCAGGGGGCTTTGTTATACGCAATCTTGGGATTTTGTTGTACGCCATTAGGGTCCTTTGTTATACTCGATAGGGGACTTAGTTATACTCGATCACGGGACTTTGTTATAATCGATCAGGGGACTTTGTTATACTCGATCTTGGGACTGTGTTATACTCGATCAGGGGCCTTTGTTATACTCCATTAAGGGCCTTTGTTATACTGCATCAAGGGACTTTGTTATACTGGATAAGCGGTCTTTGTTTTACTCGATCAGGGAGCTTTGTTATACTCGATCAGGGGACTTTGTATATACTCTAATAGGGGCTTTATTAAATTCGGTCAGGGGCCTTTCTTATACTCGAGCAGGGGGCTTTGTTATGCTCGATGAGGGGACTTTGTTATTCTCAATCAGGGGACATTGTTATACTCGATCTTGGGACTTTGTTATACTCCATTGGGGTACTTTGTTATACTCGATCAGGGGCCATAGTTATACTCGAGCAGGGGACTTTATTATACTCGATCAGGGGTCTTTGTTTTACTCGATCAGGGGACATTGTTATACTCGATCAGGGGACTTTGTTATATTCAATGAAGGGGCTTTGTTATACTCGATCAGGCGACTTTGTTATACTCGTTCAGGGAACTTTCTACTACTCGATCAGGGGACTTTTTTATACTCGATCATGGGCTTTGCTATACTCGATGAGGGGGCTTTGCTATACTCGATCACGGGACTTTGTTATTCTCGATAAGGGGACCTTGTTATACTCGATCATTGGACTTTGTTATACTTGACCAGGGGACTTTGTTATACTCGATCAGGGGACTTAGTTATACTCGATCAGGGGACTTTGTTATACTCGATCAGGGGGCTTTGTTATACTCGATCAGGGGACTTTGTTATACTCGATCAGGGGACTTTGTTATACTCGATCTTGGGACTGTGTTATACTCGATCAGAGGCCTTTGTTATACTCCATTAAGGGCCTTTGTTATGCTGCATCAAGGGACTTTGTTATACTGGATAAGCGGTCTTTGTTATACTCGATCAGGGAGCTTTGTTATACTCGATCAGGGGACTTTGTATATACTCGAATAGGGGCTTTGTTAAATTCGGTCAGGGGCCTTTCTTATACTCGAGCAGGGGGCTTTGTTATGCTCGATGAGGGGACTTTGTTATTCTCGATACAGGGGACTTTGTTATACTTGATCAGGGGAATATGTTATACTCGATCTTGGGACTTTGTTATACTCGATCAGAGGCCTTTGTTATACTCCATTAAGGGCCTTTGTTATGCTGCATCAAGGGACTTTGTTATACTGGATAAGCGGTCTTTGTTATACTCGATCAGGGGGCTTTGTTATACTCGATCAGGGGACTTTGTATATACTCGAATAGGGACTTTGTTTTATTCGGTCAGGGGCCTTTCTTATACTCGATGAGGGTGCTTTGTTATGCTCGATGAGGGGACTTTGTTATTCTCGATCAGTGGACTTTGTTATACTCGATCAGAGGACTTTGTTATACTCGATCTTGGGACTTTGTTATACTCCATTAGGGTCCTTTGTTATAGTCGATGAGGGGCCATAGTTATACTCGATCAGGGGACTTTGTTATACTCGAATAGGGACTTTGTTTTATTCGGTCAGGGGCCTTTCTTATACTCGCTGAGGGTGCTTTGTTATACTCGATAATGGGACTTTGTTATTCTCGATTTGGGGTCTTTGTTATACTCGATCAGGGGACTTTGTTATACTCGATCAGGGGTGTTTGTTTTACTCGACTAGGGACTTTGTTATATTCGGTCAGGGGCCTTTCTTATACTCGATCAGGGGACTTTGTTATACGCAATCTTGGGATTTTGTTATACGCCATTAGGGTCCTTTGTTATACTCGATCAGGGGACTTAGTTATAATCGATCAGTGGACTTTGTTATACTCGATCAGGGGGCTTTGTTATACTCGATCAGGGCACTTTGTTATACTCGATCAGGGGCCTTTGTTATACTCCATTAAGGGCCTTTGTTATACTGCATCAAGGGACTTTGTTATACTGGATAAGCGGTCTTTGTTATACTCGATCAGGGAGCTTTGTTATACTCGATCAGGGGCTTTGTATATACTCGATCAGGGGACTTTGTTATACTCGATGACGAGACTTTGTTATTCTCGATCAGGGAACTTTGTTATACTCGATCAGGGGACTTAGTTATACTCGATCAGGGGACTTTGTTATACTCGATCAGGGGGCTTTGTTATACTCGATGAGGGGACTTTGTCATACTCGATCAGGGGCCTTTGTTATAGTCCATTAAGGGCCTTTGTTATACTGCATCAAGGGACTTTGTTATACTGGATAAGCGGTCTTTGTTATACTCGATGAGGGAGCTTTGTTATACTCGATCAGGGGACTTTGTATATACTCGAATAGGGGCTTTGTTAAATTCGGTCAGGGGCCTTTCTTATACTCGAGCAGGGGGCTTTGTTATGCTCGATGAGGGGACTTTGTTATTCTCGATACAAGGGACTTTGTTATACTTGATCAGGGTAATATGTTATACTCGATCTTATGACTTTGTTATATTCGATCAGGGGCCTTTGTTATACTCCATTAAGGGCCTTTCTTATACTGGATCAAGGGACTTTGTTATACTGTTTCCGGGGTCTTTGTTATACTCGATCTGGGGGCTTTGTTATACTCCATCAGGGGACTTTGTATATACTCGAATAGGGACTTTGATTTATTCGGTCAGGGGCCTTTCTTATACTCGATGAGGGTGCTTTGTTATGCTCGATGAGGGGACTTTGTTATTCTCGATCAGTGGACTTTGTTATACTCGATCAGAGGACTTTGTTATACTCGATCTTGGGACTTTGTTATACTCCATTTGGGTCCTTTGTTATAGTCGATCAGGGGCCATAGATATACTCTATCAGGGGACTTTGTTATACTCGAATAGGAACTTTGTTTTATTCGGTCAGGGGCCTTTCTCATACTCGCTGAGGGTGCTTTGGTATACTCGATAATGGGACTTTGTTATTCTCGATCTGGGGTCTTTGTTATACTCGATCAGGGGACTTTGTTATACTTGATCAAAGGGGATTTATAAAACTCTATAAGGGGACTTTGTTAAACTCGATCTGGGGTCTTTGTTATACTCGATCAGGGGGCTTTGTTATACTCGATCAGGGGTGTTTGTTTTACTCGACTAGGGACTTTGTTATATTCGGTCAGGGGCCTTTCTTATACTCGATCAGTGGACTGTGTTATACTCGATCAGGGGACTTTAATATTCTCGATCAGGGTACTTTGTTATACTTGATCAGGGTACTTTGTTATACTCGATCAGGGGACTCTATTATACTCGATCAGGGGACTTTGTTATACTCGATCAGGGGACTTTGTTATACTCGATCAGGGAACTTTGTTATACTCAATCTTGGGACTTTGTTATACTCCATTGGGGTCCTTTGTTATACTCGATTAGGGGCCATAGTTATACTCGAGCAGGGGACTTTATTATACTCGATCAAGGGTCTTTGTTATACTCGATCAGGGGACTTTGTTATACTCGATCAGGGGACTTTGTTATATTCAATGAAGGGGCTTTGTTATGCTGGATCAGGGGACTTTGTTATACTCGTTCATGGGACTTTCAAGAACTCGATCAGGGGACTTTTTTATACTCGATCATGGGCTTTGCTTTACTCGATCACGGGACTTTGTTATTCTCGATAAGGGGACCTTGTTATACCCGATCATTGGACTTTGTTATAACCGAACAGGTGACTTTGTTGTACTCGATCAGCGGACTTTGTTATACTTGACCAGGGGGCTTTTTTATACTCGATCAGGGGAATTTGTTATTTTCGACGAGGGGGCTTTTTTATACTCGATCAGGGGACCTTGCTTTACTAGATCTTGGGCCTTTGTTATACTCGATCATGGGACTTTGTTACACTCGATCAGGGGACTTTGTTATACTCGTTCAGGGGACTTTGTTATACTCGATCATGGGGCTTTATTATACTCGATCTTGGGACTTTGTTATACTCGATCATGGGACTTTGTTATACACGATCAGTGGACTTTGTATATACTCGAATAGGGACTTTGTTTTATCCGGTCAGGGGCCTTTCTTATACTCGATGAGGGTGCTTTGTTATGCTCGATGAGGGGACTTTGTTATTCTCGATCAGTGGACTTTGTTATACTCGATCAGGGGACTTTGTTATACTCGATCTTGGGACTTTGTTATACTCCATTAGGGTCCTTTGTTATAGTCGATCAGGGGCCATAGTTATACTCGATCAGGGGACTTAGTTATACTCGAATAGGGACTTTGTTTTATTCGGTAAGGGGCCTTTCTTATACTCGCTGAGGGTGCTTTGTTATACTCGATAATGGGACTTTGTTATTCTCGATCTGGGGTCTTTGTTATACTCGATCAGGGGACTTTGTTATACTCGATCAAGGGGATTTATTATACTCGATAAGGGGACTTTGTTAAACTCGATCTGGGGTCTTTGTTATACTCGATCAGGGGGCTTTGTTATACTCGATCAGGGGTGTTTGTTTTACTCGACTAGGGACTTTGTTATATTCGGTCAGGGGCCTTTCTTATACTCGATCAGTGGACTGTGTTATACTCGATCAGGGGACTTTGTTATTCTCGATGAGGGTACTTTGTTATACTCGAACAGGGTACTTTGTTATACTCGATCAGGGGACTTTGTTATACTTGATCAGGGGACTTTTTTATATGCAATCTTGGGAATTTGTTATACTCGATCAGGGGACTTTGTTATACTCGATCTTGGGACTTTGTTAAACTCCATTGGGGTCCTTTGTTATACTCGATCAGGGGCCATAGTTATACTCGAGCAGGGGACTTTATTATACTCGATAAGGGGTCTTTGTTATACTCGATCAGGGGACTTTGTTATACTCGATCAGGGGACTTTGTTATATTCAATGAAGGGGCTTTGTTATACTCAATCAGGGGACTTTGTTATACTCGTTCAGGGGACTTTCTAGTACTCGATCAGGGAATTTTTTTATACTCGATCATGGGCTTTGTTATACTCGATGAGGGGGCTTTGCTATACTCGATCACGGGACCTTGTTATTCTCGATAAGGGGACCTTGTTATACTCGATCAATGGACTTTGTTATAACCGAACAGGTGACTTTGTTGTACTCGATCAGCGGACTTTGTTATACATGACCAGGGGGCTTTTTTATGCTCGATCAGGGGACTTTGTTATACTCGATCAGGGGACTTTGTTATACTCGATCAGGGGACTTTGTTATACTCGATAAGGGGACTTTGTTATACTCGATCTTGGGACATTGTTTTACTCCATTAGGGTCCTTTGTTATACTCGATCATGGGCCATAGTTATACTCGATCAGGGGACTTTGTTATACTCGATCAGGGGTCTTTGTTATATTCGATCAGGGGACTTTGTTATACTCGATCAAGGGTATGTGTTTTACTCGATCAGGGGATTTTCTTATGCTCGATCAGGGGCTTTGTTATACTCGATCAGGGGACTTTGTTATACTCGATCAGGGGAATTTGTTATTTTCGACGAAGGCCCTTTGTTATATTCGATTCGGGGCCTTTGTTATACTCGATCATGGGACTTTGTTATACTCGATCAGGGGACTTTGTTATACTCGACCAGGGGACTTTATTATACTCGACCAGGGGGCTTTTTTATACTCGATCAGGGGACCTTGTTTTACTAGATCTTGGGCCTTTGTTATACTCGATCATGGGACTTTGTTATACTCGATCAGGGGACTTTGTTATACTCGTTCAGGGGACTTTGTTGTACTCGATCAGGGGGCTTTATTATACTCGATCTTGGGACTTTGTTATACTCGATCATGGGACTTTATTATAATCGACCAGGGGATTTTGTAATTTTCAACCAGGGGACTTTGTTATACACGACCAGGGGACTTTGTTATACTCGATCAGGGGACTTTTTTATACTCGATCAGGGGGCTTTGTTATACTCGATCAGTGGACTTTGTATATACTCGAATAGGGTCTTTGTTTTATTCGGTCAGGGGCCTTTCTTTTACTCGATGAGGGTGCTTTGTTATGCTCGATGAGGGGACTTTGTTATTCTCGATCAGTGGACTTTGTTATACTCGATCAGGGGACTTTTTTATACTCGATCTTGGGACTTTGTTATACTCCATTAGGGTCCTTTGTTATACTCGATCAAGGGCCATAGTTATACTCGACCAGGGGACTTTGTTATACTCGATTAAGGGGCTTTGTTATACTCGACCAGGGGACTTTGTTATACTCGTTCAGGGGACTTTGTTATACTCGTTCAGGGGACTTTGTTATACTCGATCAGGGGATTTATTATACTCGATCTTATGACTTTGTTATACTCGATCAGGGGACTTTGTTATACACGAATTGGGACTTTGTTTTATTCGGTCAGGGGCCTTTCTTATACTCGATGAGGGTGCTTTGTTATACTCGATATTGGGGCTTTGTTATTCTCGATCTGGGGTCTTTGTTATACTCGATCAGGGGACTTTGTTATACTCGATCAAGGGGATTTATTATACTCGATAAGGGGACTTTGTTAAACTCGATCAGGGGACTTTGTTATACTCGAACATGGGACTTTGTTTTACTAGATTTTGGGACTGTGTTATACTCGATCAGGGGTCTTTGGTATACTCCATTAGCGGCCTTTGTTATACTGGATCAGGGAACTTTGTTTTACTCGATCAGGGGACTTTGTTATACTCGATCAGGGGGCTTTGTTATACTCGATCAGGGGTGTTTGTTTTACTCGACTAGGGACTTTGTTATATTCAATCTGGGGCCTTTCTTATACTCGATCTGATGGACTTTGTTATACTCTCGATCAAGGGGCTTTCATTATTTACGATCAAGGCACTTTATTGCTCCTCGATCAGAATTGCTTTGTTATACTCGATCAGGGACTTTGTTATACTCGATCAGGGGACTTTGTTATACGCAATCTTGGGACTTATTTATACGCCATTAGGGTCCTTTGTTATACTCGATCAGGGGACTTAGTTATACTCGATCAGGGGACTTTGTTATACTCGATCAGGGGGCTTTGTTATACTCGATTAGGGGACTTTGTTATAATCGATCAGGGGTGTTTGTTTTACTCGATCAGGGGACTTTGTTATACTCGATCAGGGGACTTTGTTATACTCGATCAGGGGATTTTGTTATACTCGACCAGGGGCATTTGTTATACTCGATAAGGGGCCTTTGTTATACTCGATCAGGGGAATTTGCTATACTCGAACAGGGGACTTTGTTATACTCGATGAGGGTCTATGTTATACTCTTTCTTGGGACTTTGTTATACTCGACCAGGGGCCTTTCTTATACTCAATCAGGGGGGTTTTTTATACTCGATGACGGGACTTTATTATTCTCGATCAGGGGGCTTTATTATACTCGATAAGGGGACTTTGTTATACTCGATCAGTGGACTTTGTATATACTCGAATAGGGACTTTGTTTTATTCGGTCAGGGGCCTTTCTTATACTCGATGAGGGTGCTTTGTTATACTCGATCAGGGGACTTTGTTATACTCGAACTTGGGGCTTTGTTATACTCCATTAGGGTCCTCTGTTATACTCGATCAGGGGCCATAGTTATACTCGATCAGTGGACTTTGTTATACTCGATAATGGGACTTTGTTATACTCGATCAGGGGTCTTTGCTATTCTCGATAAGGGGACTTTGTTATACTCGATCAGGGGCTTTATTATACTCGATAAGGGGACTTTCTTATACTCGATCAAGGGCCTTTGTTACACTCCTTTAGGGGCCTTTGTAATACTGAATCAGGGGACTTTGTTATACTGAATTTGGGGACTTTGTTATACGCGTTCAGTGGACTTTGTTATTCTCGATCAGGGGACTTTGTTATTCTCGATCAGGGGACTTTGTTATACTCGATCAGGGTACTTTGTTATACTCGATCTTGGGACTTTGTTATACGCCATTAGGGTCCTTTGTTATAATCGATCAGGGGACTTAACTATAAGCGATCAGGGGACTTTGTTATACTCGATCAGGGAGCTTTGTTATACACGATCAGGGGACTTTGTTATACTCGATCAGGGGTATTTGTTTTACTCGATCAGGGGACTTTTTTATACTCGATCAGGGGACTTTGTTATACTCGATCAGGGGACTTTGTTATACTCGATCATGGGACTTTGTTTTACTAGATTTTGGGGCTGTGTTATACTCGATGAAAGGCCTTTGTTACACTCCATTAGGGGCCTTTGTTATACTGGATCAGGGGACTTTGTTATACTCGATCAGGGGACTTTGATATACTCGATCAGGGGGCTTTGTTATACTCGATCAGGGGTGTTTGTTTTACTCGATAGGGACTTTGTTATATTCGGTCTGGGGCCTTTCTTATACTCGATCAGTGGACTTTGTTATACTCGATCAGGGGACATTGTTATTCTCGATCAGGGCACTTTGTTATACTCGATCAGGGTACTTTGTTATACTCGATCAAGGGCCTTTGTTACACTCCTTTAGGGGCCTTTGTTAAACTGAATCAGGGGACTTTGTTAAACTGAATTAGGGGACTTTGTTATACGCGTTCAGTGGACTTTGTTATACTCGATCAGGGGACTTTGATGTTCTCGATCAGGGGACTTTGTTATATTCGATCAGGGTACTTTGTTATACTCGATCTTGGGACTTTGTTACACGCCATTACGGTCCTTTGTTATAATCGATCAGGGGACTTAACTATAAGCGATCAGGGGACTTTGTTATACTCGATCAGGGAGCTTTGTTATACACGATCAGGGGACTTTGTTATACTCGATCAGGGGTATTTGTTTTACTCTATCAGGGGACTTTTTTATACTCGATCAGGGGACTTTGTTATACTCGATCAGGGGATTTTGTTATACTCGACCAGGGGCCTTTGTTATACTCGATAAAGGGTCTTTGTTATACTCGATCATAGGACTTTGTTATACTCCACCAGGGGACTTTGTTATACTAGACCAGGGGGCTTTTTTATACTCGATCAGGGGGCTTTATTATACTCGATCAGGGGACTTTGTTATTCTCGATCAGGGGACTTTGTTATACTGGATCAGGGGACTTTGTTATACTCGATCATGAGACTTTGGTATACTCGACCAAGGGACTTTGTTATACTCGACCAGGGGGCTTTTTTATACTTGATGAGGGGGCTTTGTTCTACTCGATCAGAGGGCTTTGTTATACTTGATCAGGGACTTTGTTAAACTCGACCAGGGGGCTTTTTTATACTCGATGAGGGGCATTGTTATACTCGATCAGGGAGCTTTGTTATACTCGACCTGGGGACTTTGTTATACTCGATCAGGGGACTTTGTATATACTCGACTAGGGACATTGTTATATTCGATCAGGTACCTTTCTCATACTCGATCAGGGGGCTTTGTTATACTCGATGACGGGACTTTGTTATACTCTATCTTGGGACTTTGTTATACTACATTAGGGTCCTTTGTTATACTCGATCAGGGGACTTAGTTATGCTCGATTAGGGGACTTTGTTATACTCGACCAGGGGACTTTGTTATACTCGACGAGAGGACTTTGTTATACTCGATCAGGGTCTTTGTTATTTTTGATCAGGGGTCTTTGTTATACTCGATCAGGGGACTTTGTTATACTCGATCAGGGGACTTTGTTATACAAGATCAGGGGACATTTTTATACTCGATCATGCGACTTTGTTATACGCCATTAGAGTCCTTTGTTATACTCGATTAGGGCACTTAGTTATACTCGATCAGGGAACTTTGTTATACTCGATCAGGGGGCTTTGTTAAACTCGATGATGGGACGTTGTTATACTAGATCAGGGGACTTTGTTATACTCGATCAGAGGACTTTGTTATACTCTATCTTGGGACTTTGTTATACTCCATTAGGGTCCTTTGTCATACTCGATCAGGGGACTTTGTTATACTCGATCAGGGCACTTAGTTTTACTCGATCAGGGGACTTTGTTATACTCGATCAGGGGGCTTTGTTATACACGATCAGGGAACTTTGTTATTCTCGATAAGGGGACCTTGTTATACTCGATCAGGGGACTTTTTTATAACCGATTAGGTCACTTTGTTGTACTCGATAACCGATTAGGTCACTTTGTTGTACTCGATCAGGGGACTTTGTTATACTCGATCAGGGGGCTTTTTTATACTCGATCAGGATGTTTTGTTAAACTCGATGAGGGGGCTTTGTTATACTCGATCAGGGGACTTCGTTATACTCGGCCAGGGGACTTTGTCTTACTCGACCAGGGGACCTTGTTATACTCGATCAGCGGACTTTCTTATACTCGAACTGGGCGCTTTGTTATGCTCGATCTTGGGACTTTGTTATACTCGATCAGGGGACTTTGTTATACTCGACCAGGGGACTTTGTTATACTCGACCATTTGCCTTTGATATACTCGATGAGGGGCCTTTGTTTTCTCGAGAATGGGACTTTTTTATACTCGCTTAGGGGTCTTTGTTATACTCGATCAGGGGACTCTGTTATACTCGATCAGGGGCTTTATTATACTCGATAAGGGCACTGTGTTAATCTCGATCAGGGGACTTTGTTATACTCGATCAGGGGACTTTGTTTTACTAGACCTTGGGACTTTGTTATACTCGATGAGGGGGCTTTGTTATACTCGATCAGGGGTGTTTGTTTTACTCGACTAGGGACTTTGTTATATTCGGTCAGGGGCCTTTCTTATACTCGATCAGTGGGCTTTGCTATACTCGATCAGGGTACTTTGTTATACTTGATCACGGGACTTTGTTATACTCGATCAGGGGACTTTGTTATACACGATCTTGGGACTTTGTTATACGCCATTAGTGTCCTTTGTTATACTCGATCAGCGGACTGTGTTATACTCGATCAGGGGTGTTTGTTTTACTCGACTAGGGACTTTGTTATATTCGGTCAGGGGCCTTTCTTATACTCGATGAGTGGGCTTTGTTATTCTCGATCAGGCGCTTTGTTATACTCGATCAGGGTACTTTGTTATACTCGATCATGGGACTTTATTATACTCGATCAGGGGACTTTGTTATACTCGATCAGGGAGCTATTTTATACTCGATCAGGGGGTTTTGTTAAACTCGATGAGGGGGCTTTGTTATACTCGATCAGGGGACTTTGTAATACTCGACCAGGGGACTTTGTTATACTCGATCAGGGGACTTTATTATACTCGATCAGGGGGTTTTATTATACTCGATAAGGGGACTTTCTAGTACTCGATCAGCGGACTTTGTTATACTTGACCAGGGCTTTTTTATACTCGATCAGTGGACTTTGTTATACTCGATCAGGGGACTTTGTTATACTGGATGAGGGGACTTTGTTATACTCGATCAGGGGACTTTGTTATACTCGATCTTGGGACTTTGTTATACTCCATTAGGGTCCTTTGTTATACTCGATCAGGGGCCATAGTTATACTCGATTAGGGGACTTTATTATACTCGATCAGAGGTCTTGTTATGCTCGATCAGGGGACTTTGTTATACTCGATCAGGGGACTATGTTATATTCAATGAAGGGGCTTTGTTATACTCGATCAGGGGACTTTGTTGTACTCGTTCAGGGGACTTTCTAGTACTCGATCAGGGGACTTTTTTATTCTCGATCATGGGCTTTGCTATACTCGATGAGGGGGCTTTGTTATACTCGATCACGGGACTTTGTTATTCTCGATAAGGGGACCTTGTTATACTCGATCAGGGGACTTTGTTATACGCAATCTTGGGACTTT
Source organism: Homarus americanus (assembly GCF_018991925.1). NCBI lineage: Eukaryota > Metazoa > Arthropoda > Malacostraca > Decapoda > Nephropidae > Homarus > Homarus americanus. Next base: position 27,416 of record NW_024756294.1, read on the forward strand.
GTTATACGCCATTAGGGTCCTTTGTTATACTCGATCAGGGGACTTAGTTATACTCGATCAAGGGACTTTGTTATACTCGATCAAAGGGCTTTGTTATACTCGATCAGGGGACTTTGTTATAATCGATCAGGGGTGTTTGTTTTACTCGATCAGGGGACTTTGTTATACTCGATCAGGGGACTTTGTTATACTCTTCAGGGGATTTTGTTATACTCGACCAGGGGCATTTGTTATACTCGATAAGGGGCCTTTGTTATACTCGATCAATGGGACTTTATTATAATCGACCAAGGAACTTTGTAATTCTCAACCAGGGGACTTTGTTATACACGACCAGGGGACTTTGTTATACTCGATCAGGGGACTTTGTTATACTCGATCAGGGGGCTTTATTATACTCGATAAGGGGACTTTGTTATACTCGATCAGGGAACTTTTTTTTACTCGATCATGGGCTTTGCTATCCTCGATCAGGGAAGTTTGTTATACTCGCTCAGGGGACTTTGTTATACTCGATCAGGGGGCTTTATTATACTCGATCTTGGGACTTTGTTATACTCGATCAAGGGACATTGTTATACTCGATCAGGGGAATTTGTTATTTCCGACGAGGGGCCTTTGTTATACTCGATTCGGGGCCTTTGTTATACTCGATCATGGGACTTTGTTATACTCGACCAGGGGACTTTGTTATACTCGACCTGGGGGCTTTTTTATACTCGATGAGGGGGCTTTGTTATACTCGACGAGGGGCTTTCTTATACTCGATTAGGGGACTTTGTTATTTTCGATCAGGGGACTCTGTTTTTCTCGATTAGAGGACATTGTTATTCTCAATTAGGGGACTTTGTTATTGTTATTCTCAATTAGGGGACTTTGTTATACTCGATCAAGGGGCTTTGTTTTACTCGATCAGGGGACTTTGTTATACTCGATCAGGGAATTTGTTATACTCGATCAGGGATTTTGTTATACTCCATCAGGGGAATTTGTTATACTCGAACAGGGGACTTTGTTATACTCGATGAGGGTCTATGTTATACTCGTTCTCGGGACTTTGTTATACTCGACCAGGGGCCTTTCTTATACTCGATCAGGGGGGTTTGTTATACTCGATGACGAGACTTTGTTATTCTCGATCAGGGAACTTTGTTATACTCGATCAGGGGACTTTGTTTTACTCGATCAGGGGACTTTGTTATACTAGATCACAGGACTTTGTTATACTCGATCTTGGGGCTTTGTTATGCTCCATTGAGGGTCCTTTGTTATACTCGATCAGGTGACTTAGTTATACTCGATCAGGGGACTTTGTCATACTCGACCAGGGGACTTTGTTATACTCGACCAGGGGACTTTGTTATCCTCGATCACGGGACTTTGCTATACTCGACCAGGGGCCTTTGTTATACTCGATTAGGGGCCTTTGTTATACTCGATAATGGGACTTTTCTATACTCGATCAGGGGTCTTTGCTATTCTCGATAAGGAGACTTTGTTATACTCGATTAGTGGCTTTATTATACTCGATAAGGTGACTTTGTTACACTCGATCAAGGGCCTTTGTTACACTCCTTTAGGGGCCTTTGTTAAACTGAATCAGGGGACTTTGTTAAACTGAATTAGGGGACTTTGTTATACGCGTTCAGTGGACTTTGTTATACTCGATCAGGGGACTTTGATGTTCTCGATCAGGGGACTTTGTTATATTCGATCAGGGTACTTTGTTATACTCGATCTTGGGACTTTGTTATACGCCATTAGGGTCCTTTGTTATAATCGATCAGGGGACTTAGCTATAAGCGATCAGGGGACTTTGTTATACTCGATCAGGGAGCTTTGTTACACACGATCAGGGGACTTTGTTATACTCGATCAGGGGTATTTGTTTTACTCGATCAGGGGACTTTTTTATACTCGATCAGGGGACTTTGTTATACTCGATCAGGGGATTTTGTTATACTCGACCAGGGGCCTTTGTTATACTCGATAAAGGGTCTTTGTTATACTCGATCATAGGACTTTGTTATACTCCACCAGGGGACTTTGTTATACTCGACCAGGGGGCTTTTTTATAATCGATTAGGGGGCTTTATTATACTCGATCAGGGGACTTTGTTATTCTCGATCAGGGGACTTTGTTATACTCGATCATGAGACTTTGGTATACTCGACCAGGGGACTTTGTTATACTCGACCAGGGGGCTTTTTTATACTCGATGAGGGGGCATTGTTCTACTCGATCAGAGGGCTTTGTTATACTTGATCAGGGACTTTGTTAAACTCGACCAGGGGGCTTTTTTATACTCGATGAGGGGCATTGTTATACTCGATCAGGGAACTTTGTTATACTCGACCTGGGGACTTTGTTATACTCGATCAGGGGACTTTGTATATACTCGACTAGGGACATTGTTATATTCGATCAGGTACCTTTCTCATACTCGATCAGGGGGCTTTGTTATACTCGATGACGGGACTTTGTTATACTCTATCAGGGGACTTTGTTATACTCGATCAGAGGACTTTGTTATACTCTATCTTGGGACTTTGTTATACTCCATTAGGGTCCTTTGTTATACTCGATCAGGGGACTTAGTTATGCTCGATTAGGGGACTTTGTTATACTCGACCAGGGGACTTTGTTATACTCGACGAGAGGACTTTGTTATACTCGATCAGGGTCTTTGTTATTCTTGATCAGGGGTCTTTGTTATACTCGATCAGGGGACTTTGTTATACTCGATCAGGGGACTTTGTTATACAAGTTCAGGGGACATTTTTATACTCGATCATGCGACTTTTTTATACGCCATTAGAGTCCTTTGTTATACTCGATCAGGGGGCTTTGTTAAACTCGATGATGGGACGTTGTTATACTCGATCAGAGGACTTTGTTAAACTCGATCAGAGGACTTTGTTATACTCGATCTTGGGACTTTGTTATACACCATTAGGGTCCTTTGTCATACTCGATCAGGGGACTTTGTTATACTCGATCAGGGCACTTAGTTATACTCGATCAGGGGACTTTCTTATACTCGATGAGGGGGCTTTGTTATACTCGATCAGGGAACTTTGTTATTCTCGATAAGGGGACCTTGTTATACTCGATCAGGGGACTTTGTTATAACCGATTAGGTCACTTTGTTGTACTCGATCAGGGGTATTTGTTATACTCGATCAGGGTGCTTTTTTATACTCGATCACGGTGTTTTGTTAAACTCGATGAGGGGGCTTTGTTATACTCGATCAGGGGACTTTGTCTTACTCGACCAGGGGACCTTATTATACTCGATCAGCGGACTTTCTTATACTCGAACTGGGCGCTTTGTTATGCTCGATCTTGGGACTTTGTTATACTCGATCAGGGGACTTTGTTGTTTTCGACCAGGGGCCTTTGCTATACTCGATTCGGGGCCTTTGTTATACTTTATCATGGGACTTTGTTATACTCGACCAGGGGACTTTGTTATACTCGACCATTTGCCTTTGATATACTCGATGAGGGGCCTTTGTTTTCTCGATAATGGGACTTTTTTATACTCGCATAGGGGTGTTTGTTATACTCGATCAGGGGACTCTGTTATACTCGATCAGGGGCTTTATTATACTCGATAAGGGCACTTTGTTAATCACGATCAGGGGACTTTGTTATACTCGATCAGGGGACTTTGTTTTACTAGATCTTGGGACTTTGTTATACTCGATCAGGGGGCTTTGTTATACTCGATCAGGGGTGTTTGTTTTACTCGACTAGGGACTTTGTTATATTCGGTCAGGGGCCTTTCTTATACTCGATCAGTGGGCTTTGCTATACTCGATCAGGGTACTTTGTTATACTCGATCACGGGACTTTGTTATACTCGATCAGGGGACTTTGTTATACGCGATCTTGGGACTTTGTTATACGCCATTAGTGTCCTTTGTTATACTCGATGAGCGGACTGTGTTATACTCGATGAGGGGTGTTTGTTTTACTCGATCAGGGGACTTTGTTATACTCGATCAGGGGACTTTGTTATACTCAATCAGGGGATTTTGTTATACTCGACTAGGGGCCTTTGTTAAACTCGATAAGAGACCTTTGTTATACTCGATCAGGGGGCTTTGTTATACTCGATCAGGGGTGTTTGTTTTACTCGACTAGGGACTTTGTTATATTCGGTCAGGGGCCTTTCTTATACTCGATCAGTGGGCTTTGTTATTCTCGATCAGGGCGCTTTGTTATACTCGATCAGGGTACTTTGTTATACTCGATCATGGGACTTTATTATACTCGACCAGGGGACTTTGTTATACTCGACCAGGGAGCTTTTTATACTCGATCAGGGGGTTTTGTTAAACTCGATGAGGGGGCTTTGTTATACTCGATCAGGGGACTTTGTAATACTCGACCAGGGGACTTTGTTATACACGACCATGGGACTTTGTTATACTCGATCAGGGGACTTTATTATACTCGATCAGGGGGTTTTATTATACTCGATAAGGGGACTTTCTAGTACTCGATCAGCGGACTTTGTTATACTTGACCAGGGGCTTTTTTATACTCGATCAGTGGACTTTGTTATACTCGATCAGGGGACTTTGTTATACTCGATGAGGGGACTTTGTTATACTCGATCAGGGGACTTTGTTATACTCGATCTTGGGACTTTGTTATACTCCATTAGGATCCTTTGTTATACTCGATCACGGGCCATAGTTATACTCGATCAGGGGGACTTTATTATACTCGATCAGAGGTCTTTGTTATACTCGATCACGGGCCATAGTTATACTCGATCAGGGGGACTTTATTATACTCGATTAGGGGACTTTGTTATACTCACTCAGGGGACTTTGTTATGCTCGATTAGAGGACATTGATATACTCAATTAGGGGACTTTGTTATACTCGATCAGCGGGATTTGTTTTACTCGATCAGAGGACTTTGTTATACTCGATCAGGGGACTTTGTTATATCGATTAGGGGGCTTTGTTATACTCGAGCAGGGGGCTAACATATACTCGAGCAGGGGTGTTTGTTTTACTCGACTAGGGACTTTGTTATATTCGGTCAGGGGCCTTTCTTATCCTCGATCATTGGACTTTGTTATTCTCGATCAGGGCACTTTGTTATACTCGATCCGGGTACTTTGTTATACTCGATCAGGGTACTTTGTTATACTCGATCAGGCGACTTTGTTATATGCGATCTTGGGATTTTGTTTAACGCCATTAGGTTCCTTTGTTATGCTCGATCAGGGGACTTAGTTATACTCGATCAGGGGACTTTGTTTTACTAGATCTTGGGACTTTGTTATACTCGATCAGGGGGCTTTGTTATACTCGATCAGGGGTGTTTGTTTTACTCGACTAGGGACTTTGTTATATTCGGTCAGGGGCCTTTCTTATACTCGATCAGTGGGCTTTGCTATACTCGATCAGGGTACTTTGTTAGACTCGATCACGGGACTTTGTTATACTCGATCAGGGGACTTAGTTATACGCGATCTTGGGACTTTGTTATACGCCATTAGTGTCCTTTGTTATACTCGATCAGCGGACTGTGTTATACTCGATTAGGGGGCTTTGTTATACTCGATCAGGGGACTTTGTTATACTCGATCAGGGGTGTTTGTTTTACTCGATCACGCGAATTTGTTATACTCGATCAGGGGACTTTGTTATACTCAATCAGGGGATTTTGTTATACTCGAGTAGGGGCCTTTGTTAAACTCGATAAGAGACCTTTGTTATACTCGATTAGGGGGCTTTGTTATACTCGATCAGGGGTGTTTGTTTTACTCGACTATTGACTTTGTTATATTCGGTCAGGGGCCTTTCTTATACTCGATCAGTGGGCTTTGTTATTCTCGATCAGGGAGCTTTTTTATACTCGATCAGGGGGTTTTGTTAAACTCGATGAGGGGGCTTTGTTATACTCGATCAGGGGACTTTGTAATACTCGTCCAGGGGACTTTGTTATACACGACCAGGGGACTTTGTTATACTCGATCAGGGGACTTTATTATACTCGATCAGGGGGTTTTATTATACTCGATAAGGGGACTTTCTAGTACTCGATCAGCGGACTTTGTTATACTTGACCAGGGGCTTTTTTATACTCGATCAGTGGACTTTGTTATACTCGATCAGGGGACTTTGTTATACTCGATGAGGGGACTTTGTTATACTCGATCAGGGGACTTTTTTATACTCGATCACGGGCCATAGTTATACTCGATCAGGGGGACTTTATTATACTCGATCAGAGGTCTTTGTTATACTCGATCAGGGGACTTTGTTATACTCGATCAGGGGACTTTGTTATATACAATGAAGGGGCTTTGTTATACTCGATCAGGGGACTTTGTTATACTCGTTCAGGGGACTTTCTAGTACTCGATCAGGGGACTTTTTTATTCTCGATCATGGGCTTTGCTTTACTCGATCATGGGCTTTGCTATACTCGATCAGAGGTATTTGTTATACTCGATCAGGGGACTTTGTTATACTCGATCACGGGACTTTGTTATTCTCGATAAGGGGACCTTGTTATACTCGATCAGGGGACTTTGTTATAACCGATCAGGTGACTTTGTTGTACTCGATCAGCGGACTTTGTTATACTTGAGCAGGGGGCTTTTTTATACTCGATCAGTGGACTTTGTTTTACTCGATCAGGGGACTTTGTTATACTCGATGAGGGAACTTTGTTATACTCGATCAGGGGACTTTGTTATACTCGATCTTGGGACTTTGTTATATTCCATTAGTGTCCTTTGTTATACTTGATCAGGGGCCATAGTTATACTCGATCAGGGGACTTTTTTATACTCGTCAGGGGTCTTTGTTATACTCGATCAGGGGACTTTGTTAAACTCGATCAAGGGTGTGTGTTTTCCTCGATCAGGGGATTTTGTTATGCTCGATCAGGGGGCTTTGTTATACTCGATCAGGGGACTTTGTTTTATTCAATGAAGGGGCTTTGTTATACTCGACAAGGGGCTTTGTTATACTCGTTCAGGGGACTTTGTTATACTCGATCAGGGGGCTTTATTATACTCGATCTTGTGACTTTGTTATACTCGATCACGGGACTTTGTTATACTCGATCAGGGGAATTTGATATTTTCGACGAGGGGCGTTTGTTATACTCGATTCGGGGCCTTTGTTATACTCGACGAGGGGGCTTTCTTATACTCGATTAGGGGACTTTGTTATACTCACTCAGGGGACTTTGTTATGCTCGATTAGAGGACATTGATATACTCAATTAGGGGACTTTGTTATACTCGATCAGGGGGATTTGCTTTACTCGATCAGAGGACTTTGTTATACTCGATCAGGGGACTTTGTTATACTCGATCAGGGGGCTTTGTTATACTCGAGCAGGGGGTTTTGTTATACTCGAGCAGGGGTGTTTGTTTTACTCGACTAGGGACTTTGTGATATTCGGTCAGGGGCCTTTCTTATACTCGATCATAGGACTTTGTTATTCTCGATCAGGGCACTTTGTTATACTCGATCAGGGTACTTTGTTATACTCGATCAGGGTACTTTGTTATACTCGATCAGGCCACTTTGTTATACGCGATCTTGGGGACTTTGTTATACGCCATTAGGGTCCTTTGTTATACTGGATCAGGGGACTTAGTTATACTCGATCAGGGGACTTTGTTATACTCGATCAGGGGGCTTTTTTTATACTCGATCAGGGGGCTTTGTTATACTCGATCAGGGGTGTTTGTTTTACTCGATCAGGGGACTTTGTTATACTCGATCAGGGGATTTTGTTATATTCGACCAGGGGCCTTTGTTATACTCGATAAGAGGCCTTTGTTATACTCGATCATGGGACTTTATTATACTCGACCAGGGAACTTTGTTATACCCGACCAGGGGGCTTTTTTATACTCGATCAGGTGGTTTTGTTAAACTCGATGAGGGGGCTTTGTTATACTCGATTAGGGGACTTTGTAATACTGGACCAGGGGACTATTTTTATACTCGATCATGGGCTTTGCTATACTCGATCAGGGGGGTCTGTTATACTCGATCCGGGGACTTTGTTATTCTCGATAAGGGGACTTTGTTATACTCGATCAGGGAAATTTGTTATAACTGATCAGGTGACTTTGTTGTACTCGATCAGCGGACTTTGTTATACTCGATCAGAGAACTTTGTTATACTCGATGAGGGGACTTTGTTATACTCGATCAGGGGACTTTGTTATACTCCATTAAGGTCCTTTGTTATACTCAATCAGGGGTCTTTGTTATACTCGTTCAGGGGACTTTGTTATACTCGATCAAGGGTGTGTGTTTTACTCGATCAGGGGATATTGTTATGCTCGTTCAGGGGGCTTTGTTATACTCGATGAGGGGACTTTGTTATATTCGATGAAGGGGCTTTGTTATACTCGACCTAGGGACTTTGTTATACTCGTTCAGGGGACTTTGTTATACTCGATCAGGGGGCTTTATTATACTCTATCTTGGGACTTTGTTATACTCGATGAGGGGACTTTGTTATACTCGATCAGGGGAATTTGTTATTTTCGACGAGGGGCCTTTTTTATACTCGATTCGGGGCCTTTGTTATACTCGATCATGGGGCTTTGTTATACTCGACCAGGGAACTTTGTTATACTCGAGCAGGGGACTTTGGTTTACTCGATCAGGGGACTTTGTTATACTAGTTCATAGTTCTTTGTTATACACGATCTTGGGACTTTGTTATACTTCATCAGGGTCCTTTGTTATACTCGATCAGGTGACTTAGTTATACACGATCAGGGGCCTTTGTTATACTCGACCAGGGGACTTTGTTATCCTCGATCAGGGGACTTTGTTATACTCGACGAGGGGGCTTTGTTTTACTCGATCAGAGGACTTTGTTATACTCGATAAGGGAATTTGTTATACTCGATCTGGGGACTTTGTTTTACTCGATCAGGGGACTTTGTTATACTCATTCAGGGGACTTTGTTATACTCGACCAGGGGGCTTTTTTATACTCGATCAGGGGCCTTTCTTATACTCGATCAGGGGGCTTTGTTATTCTCGATGACGGGACTTTTTTATTCTCGATCAGGGAACTTTGTTATACTCGAGCAGGGGGCTTTGTTTTACTCGATCAGGGGACTTTGTTATACTAGTTCATAGTTCTTTGTTATACACGATCTTGGGACTTTGTTATACATCATTAGGGTCCTTTGTAATACTCGATCAGGTGACTTAGTTATACACGATCTGGGGACTTTGTTATACTCGACCAGGGGCCTTTGTTATACTGGATCAGGAGCCTTTGTCATACTCGATCAGGGGACTTTATTATACTCGATCTTGGGACTTTGTTATACTCCATAAGGGTCCTTTGTTATACTCGATCAGGGGACTTTGTTATACTCAATCAAGGGTGTGTGTTTTACTCGATCAGGGGATTTTGTTATGCTCGTTCGATTGGCTTTGTTATACTCGATCAGGGGACTTTGTTATACTCGTTCAGGGGACTTTATTATACTCGATCAGGGGGCTTTATTATACTCGATCTTGGGACTTTGTTATACTCGATCAGGGGACTTTGTTATACTCGATCATGGGAATTTGTTATTTTCGACGAGGGGCCTTTTTTATACTCGATTCGGGTCCTTTGTTATACTCGATCATGGAACTTTGTTATAATCGACCAGGGGACTTTGTTATACTCGACCAGGGGGCTTTTTCATACTCGATGAGGGGGCTTTGTTATACTCGACGAGGGGGATTCTTATACTCGATTAGGGGACTTTGTTATACTCGATCAGGGGACTTTGTTATGTTCGATTAGAGGACATTGTTATATTCAATTAGGGGACTTTGTTATACTCGATCAGGGGGCTTTGTTTTACTCGATCCGAGGACTTTGTTATACTCGATCAGGGGGCTTTGTTATACTCGATTAGGGGACTTTGTTATACTCGATCAGGGGTGTTTGTTTTATTCGATCAGGGGACTTTGTTATACTCGATCAGGGGAATTTGTTATACTCGATCAGGGGATTTTGTTATACTCGACTAGGGGCCTTTGTTATACTCGATAAGAGACCTATGTTATACTCGATCATGGGACTTTATTATACTCGATCAGGGGACTTTGTTATACTCGATCAGGGTTTTTTATTATGCTCGATAAGGGGACTTTCTAGTACTCGATGAGGGGGCTTTGTTTTACTCGATCAGAGGACTTTGTTATACTCGATCAGGGGGCTTTGTTATACTCGATTAGGGGACATTGTTATACTCGATCAGGGGTGTTTGTTTTATTCGATCAGGGGACTTTGTTATACTCGATCAGGGGAATTTGTTATACTCGATCAGGGGATTTTGTTATACTCGACTAAGGGCCTTTGTTATACTCGATAAGAGACCTATGTTATACTCGATCATGGGACTTTATTATACTCGACCAGGGGACTTTGTTATACTCGACCAGGGGGCATTTTTTATACTCGATCAGGGGTTTTGTTATGCTCGATAAGGGGACTTTCTAGTACTCGATCAGGGGTGTTTGTTTTATTCGATCAGGGGACTTTGTTATA
>NW_024756295.1:5000-11762 GCF_018991925.1 Homarus americanus
TGAGAGTTAAGAATACCAGGTTCATGGGCAATCTTAGGTACTCTTGGAGATGACGTGATACACTCTCCAGGTACTCTACCAGTTCTCGTGTACTCTGTGTACTCTTGCCAGCTTTTTTTAGCTGGTTGTGGTATTTCTTTGCACAAGTTGCACGACTTTCAGCAGGAATACCAACAAGTCGTAAATGGACAGCTTCCAGGTGAGGTGGAAGAGTTTTGTAGAAGTCGTCCACCCTCTCTGGCCTTGTAGTACAGACTACAGTAAAGTTATAATTACATAAGACATCCTGGACCAGTGCTTTTGATGCTGTATTCAACTCGTCGAGGCCATCCACCAGCACGAGGACCTTAAAATGCTGGACACATTTGATCATGTCATCTCCTCGACACTTCTTAGCGGTGTCTGGCATCTGTGACTGGACGAGCTCTGAAAAAGAATCTGATGTGTTGATTCCTCCCTTCAATATGGAAGAGCAGCAGGAAGTTAGTAAGACATTGTATGGTGCTCTTGTCGGCCTTCCAATCACTTAGTAGTTTTATCAAGAGGGTCGTCTTACCAGCACCGGCAACACCTTCAATAAGTATGATTCTTTTGCCTTTGTCAATGGCAAGTTTTAGAATGTCTTCATATGGTATATCTTGGGCAACTGTATCCCGCTTCACCTTAACTTGGATGTTTGTGAATACAGTGCCAATATCGAGGAAAAAGTCTGTACCGGCAATAAACGACACAGGATTAACATTTGTCCGTTTACCAAACAGCTCCACCAACTCTTGTTTACCAGACTGCTCTATGATGTCCAGGAGGTTGTCTCTGATGTAGTTGATGTCTTCATCTATGGTTTTAACCCGGTTATCTACTTCATCTTGATCAATGTTAAACACATCTTTTCCTTCACTATATACGTCTTTCAACAGTTTTCTCAGCTCCTCCGTCTTGTTCTTATAATCCTCAGGACTGACGGCTAACTCCCCGTGAAGCACTTCGTTGCGAAAATCTTTTACAGCTTTGAGTTTTTCCTGAAGGGGGTCCAGCTGGCCACCAGGAGCAGGGCCACGCAACAAGGTGATGCACAGGTACAGTAGCGAGATGTCATATTTCTTGCCAGAAGGGTCGGCGTCAAGTATCTTAAGCTGATCCTTATTAAATGATTTCTTTAACTGTGTCTTGGTGAAGCCTTTACTCTCCAGGAACTCGGGAAGCTTCATGTCTTCGGCCTTCCCCTCCTGACGTGCTGCTCGGGTGTACATATCCAGCAAGACTTGGCGACCCAGTTTCTCCAGTGTTTCGATGAGTTTTGACCTGTTGCTCTGCTCCTCCCCGGTAATGGGTGGTGGTGGTGGTGGTGGTGGTGGTGGTGTCGCCATGGTTGGTCATTACTAAGGAACAAAGGTCAACAGTTACTTGAGAGTACAGCCTCACATTTATAAAGTGTTCATTAAGGTTAAAATACATTTATTAGAGTGAGCGGCGATAATAACACAAGGATAGATCAACTCAGTGTGCCAGTATTTGTTGCCAGAAAAACTAAACATTTATATAAAACCTTTTTTGATGTACAAATAATGTATATAAGAGTTGTAACATTCTCTTTAATAATCTCTAATATAAGTTGTGGCAACAGTCTCTCTCCTCTCAACCTAATATAAAAACTCGCCCACTGACGCATCACAAATACCAAGAACTTTACAACATTGTTACCATGACAACCAAACTCTCAACAAAGACTAAATCTTCCCCAGTAAACCAAGGGAACTTAGGAGCCTTAATTGACGGCGCTCAACCCTGGCCGTCATGGGAGACTCTAACTATATGGCCACATCGACTGCACGAATTAAACCGCGCCAAATGACCTTAGTAATCCAGCTACTCTTTTGTAGAAACTCTGGCAGACAATTTTCTGGACCTCATCATAACTAACGAGGAAGGTATAGTGGCCACACCTGGCCCCCGTTGGCCAAGGTTCAAGTATTACAGTGGTGATTACAACAGGTTGAGGGAGGGTTATTCACTGGCCTGACTCGCTGGTAAACAAGAACGCAGATACTACCCTCAACATTATAGTGAATAACGTGATCTATTTGAGAGATAAATATATAGTTATATACCCAAGACCAAACCCACTGGCTCCAGGGATACAAGGAGGCAGCTACACGTGAACCGTGCGGCGGTGGACAAAGTTAACAAGAAAACTAAGAAATTCCAGACGTGGGTTAGGACAGGAGGATGTATGCAAGAGCCAGGAACCAAGCTGAGGCAGAGTGTAGAAGGGCTGATAAAGACTTCCAGAGGCGGAGTGCGAGTGAGGTCAAGTCAAACCCAAAAGCTTTTTACCATTATGCAAAGTCAAAATAAAAAAATAAGTTTAAGCTTAACAGATCTAAGGCTTGAAGATGGTAGTTACGCAGATTCTGAACAGCTTCTTTTTCTCGGTGTTCACTAGAGAGGATGCTATTAACCTTCCTGCGTTTGAGGACAGACGGTTCGACACAGCACTGACCCACATTGTGTTCACAGAAGAGGGTATTAGAAATACACTGTCCAGGCTAAAGGTCCATAAGAGTCCCGGCCCTGACATGGTGCATCCTAGAGTGCTAAGGGAGCTGTGCAACGCGCTTGCCGAGCCCCTGAAGATCCTGTTTTGTAAATGCCTGGATGAACAAATGGTCCCCAGTGAATGGAAAGTGGTTTATGTAAGTCCTATCTTCAAGAAGGGCGATCGTCACTCCACGAACAACTATAGACCGGTGAGCCTGACCAGCATAATATGTAAAGTGCTTGAGAGTATTATCAGAGATGCCGCGATGGAACTTCTACTACGAAACAACCTTGTAAAGGATTGCCAACACGGTTTTATGCCGAGGCGCTCCTGCTTAACACAATTGCTCAAGGTAAAGGATATTTGAACCCATATTCTGGAACGGGGTGGTAATATCGACAATATATGCCTAGATTTTGCCAAGGCTTTCGACAGTGTACCCCACGAAAGGCTGAAAATCAAATTGGAAGGGTACGGGATTCGGGGAAATGTCCTAGCATGGTCATGACCGCAAGCAGTGTGTGGTGATTAATGACACGAACTCATCAAGTGTACCCGTCATAGGGCAGTTGTTGTTTGTTTGTTTCATTAATGACAAGCCAGAAGATATACACTCTTCCTTACTAATGATGAGGACAATGCCAAGTTATTCAGGTAAATTAAGAACCAAACAGACTGTGAAGAGCTATAGAAAGATCTCTGTCAGCTTCAGGAGTAGTCAATGGAATGGGTTTAATGTTAGGAAGGGCAAGAGGACGTTGGTGGTACAGCGTAACTCTCACCTGTATGTCAAGGGTTCGAGCCTCGGCCCAGGCACAGGGAAGAAGGGTGTTATCCAGTGTGACTCTCACTACAGGCTTCCCGGTCTCGGGTTTCCTCCTGTACTAGATAGACCGACCACCTGAACGGCTAGTAAGGTGATAACTGGTCAAAATGATGAAGAGGATGAACCTATAAAATGTATCAACAGTACGGAGGCGTATTACAGGATTTCCTTCGCTTTATATCTCTCTGTATTTTGTTTATTTTTCTTAAAAATTCTTTGCATGACTCGTCATCATGTCTGTCTCTTTTAAACTCACGAGAGAGTTGATGTCTGTGTCTAGTTGATTCTAATATGGACTTATATACTTTGGGGCCTCAACTGACGCCACCTCGGTTGCTGGAGGATCGGCTTTTTTCACACTTCATTTTTCCAACATTCGCGGCCTGAGATACAATTTTCCTTCTGTGGAGCACCATCTATTAACCTCTTCCCCCGACCTCTTACCACTATCTGAACTTCAACTGACCAAAGCAGCTTCACCCACACCTTTTCAAGTCTTCAACTACAACCTTTATACCTCCTTCCGTTCTAAGGGAGGTGTATGGGCCTACTGCAACACACGTACACCTATAGCTCGACTCACGGATCTTGAATCTTCCCTTTATGATGTCATCTGGCTCAAAATATCTCTACCAACTGTGACTATTTTTCTTTGTTTCCTATACTGTTCTCCCAACTCTACCAACTATTTGGAACTCTTGACTATCTCACTTCTTGCCATGAGTTGTTGCTATCCACACACCCCAACACCGAAATCCTCTACTTAGAGGATTTCAATGTACATCACAGAGAGTGGCTTGGCTCTGCAAGGGATGACCCAGGTGGAGCTGAGGCATTCTCTTTTTCCCTACTTAATCATTTGGAACAAATAATTAAAAGCGATCAACTTGCTAACATTCTTGGTCTTTGTTTTACCTTTAGCCCCTCACACTATTCACACTCAATTTCTGCCCCCTTAGGGTCTTCTGATCACAATCTTATTTCTATTAAATCAAACTGGGCACGACCACCTCCCCCACCCCCTTCTAAACGTCAACTATGGCACTATCGGAGGGCAAGCTGGCAAGCCTTGCGAGAATTCCTCACCGACTTTCCTTGGGATGAATGTTGTTTCTCCACTCGTAGGGACGCCTCGGTATGTGCTGACAGCATTGCTAGAGTTATACAGTGTGGTATGAGTGCATTTATCCCATCTTCTACCAAAACTTTCACTTTACAATCATGGTTTGATCGCTCCTGCTCTCTTGCTTGCAGGGTGAGAGATAGGGCATATCGAGCTATGAAACTATCTCCTTCTCCTATTACCCACACCTCTTTTATTACTTCTAGGAATCGTTGTAAGGCTATTCTTCTTAGGGCCAAGCGGAATTTTATAAAAATAAAGACTCTGTTCTTCCTCTAGTAAATCCTTCTGGTCCTTAACCAAAAACATCTGTAATAACTTCTGCACTCCTTCTTTTCCTCCTCTCTTCCGACCTGATAACTCTATAGCCAACTCTCCCCCTGACAAAGTCAATCTCTTTGGCACCTTATTCTCCTCTAATTCCACCTTAGACGATTCCAACTCTATCCCTCCTTCCCCTGCTCCTCCTACTGAACCTATGCACTTTCATATAATCTTCACTCGCAGGGATGCCGGTGTGTTATCCAGGTTGGAGGGAAGTAAGGGGCATGGACCGGACAGAATACCCCATCGTGTTCTGAGGGAGTGTGCTGAAG
Organism: Homarus americanus; assembly: GCF_018991925.1. NCBI lineage: Eukaryota > Metazoa > Arthropoda > Malacostraca > Decapoda > Nephropidae > Homarus > Homarus americanus. Next base: position 10,085 of record NW_024756295.1, read on the forward strand.
CTCTGGCCCCTGTGCTTTATAATGTATATCTATCAGACCAAAGCATCCAGGCCAGTAGTATAACACAGACTTAGCAGTAACCAGGGGAGCACGTGTTCACCCACGGAAGTTGACACACCCTACAGTGACTAAGGTGAGACAAGGACCTGACCCAAAGGAGGTCAAGGTCACAAAGGGAACAAGAATTCTCACCGCCACGCGATTAGCTTAACCCGGCGTCATGACCTTGTTAATTCAAGGAACTGCTACCCAGCCAGCACTTCTGTTACCTTACCTAACAGCCGATCTAGACACACCCAGATGCCGGCTGGAGATCTCCAATATAAAGGCCCTGCAGCTCCTTCCACGAGGATTAGACTATCACTCACTCACACTCACCAGCCAGCCTTCGCCGTGATTGGACCTCTCTCAAGACCCTTCACCGCCAAAGCCAGCCAGCCAGCCAGCCTTTATCCTAAACTGTTGACGACCGTTGGAGCGCAAACTACCATTACTTGACGCCACTAACCATGCCCACCCAAACATTCGGGAAGCTCGCTCCAGACAACGCCCTCTGTGTATCCCCCCACTGATCAGGGGTGTCTCCTGATCAGAGGCGGCCCAGATTGGGTGCTCTGCAGCGGAGTTGTGCCGCGGTCCCACTGGTGTTACTTGCACCAGTGGCTGTCCTTCCTTCTTTCTCGCCCTGGCCTGGGGACCTGCACCCTAGAGGGGTATTCGTCCTTTTTTTTAGGTCAAGGTGGGGAAAGGATGGAAGGAATGCTGGGGCTCAAGGCACAGCCAGACATGAGGGATGGAGAAGTCACAACATATAGTCGTGGGGGGAAAGGTTGGAAAAGAAGTTTAATGAGTTAAACAGAGGGGGACGACACCCCTTGTTTTACATATTACAGAGTTTGTTGGCTAACTAAGCTAACCTAGGATTTAGGATGAGGTTGCACAATGGTTACTTTAGTAGACAATAACTAGTTTGATTTTACAATTACATGTTTATTAAAATAATTATTACGTCATGGACTCACTAGATTGGGACTTGTTAAATGTGAACTTACATCATCTAAGTTTTAATCTAAGGTGGATCACTGTGGCGGGTTGGGTTGTTGTAGTGCGGGTAGACTCCGGGGCCACCAGGCGTGGGGTCGCCATCCGCTGATGTCTTCCCCGCGTAGGTGGTCTGGGCTGTGAGGGTCGTCCAGGAGCTTGTCTCAAACCTTATTCCCTAGGCGATGGAACCTGACGTTGAGGGCCTCTGTTTTATTTCTCAGGTGGATGGTTTCCACTGTCTCCTGGTAGGGTGGCGCTTGGTCGTATTAAAGTTGTACAGCAGGCGCGTCAGGTTTTCGGGTAGCTCCAGTTGTATGATCTTATACTGCAGCCCCGCGTTCCAAACTTTGTCAAACGCCTTGCTGACGTCCCTCAGTACTACGTTGCACTGCAGGCGGCCAGTCATGGCGTTGGCGATCTGCTCGTAGGCCTGAGCTATGGCGGTGGATGTGCCTCGGTACTGGCAGAAGCCGAACTGGCGGGGATTATGCACGTCTTCGTCCTCCAGATACATCGGCAATTGCTTGTTTACCATTTTTTTCGAGGATTTTGGCAGGTACCTCTAGCAGCGATATTGGTCGACAGTTTTCGACTTTGTTTGGAGGCTTCCCTGCTTTTGATATGAGGCGAATAA
>NW_024756296.1:0-20663 GCF_018991925.1 Homarus americanus
CTTACAATACAAATTAATAAATAATTGTACCAGGCGGATAAAAATATTAGTTACAAAAAATTATGAAAATAGTCTTAATGTTCACGCCAGAACTTACCCCATAACAAAAGCCATACAACATTTTCCCAGTTAAGACTTCGTTAAATACAATCTCAAACTGCTGAAGATTTACAGCATTCGATCAAAGTTTGTCTCACTGTCACATCTGTCACAGTGGGGTGCTGGGTCCCCGGCCACATTGATCAAGTCATAGATGAGCCGAATTCTTGATTTTTGTCTCAGTAAAGGTACATTTTATAATCATTTTATATGAATAACGTTATAATTTGTAAATCCATTCTGACGTTGTTAAAATAATTTGAATGCTCAGATTTATATAATAAATGTAAATAACTAATGTGGGAAAAGAGAGGAATATTTGAGAAGAGAAATAGTTGTTTTGTGTATATTGTTGTCAACATTTGGCTTCTCGGCCCCACCATCATCCGTTTCTGGTTGTTATCAACACTCGCATCTCTTGGATAAGTTGACCAATGGAGTGAAAGGAAGATAATTTTGTTCTTGTTTTTAACTCCTTCTCGGAAACTGTGTGTGGGTGGTGTGCCACGTGTGGTGTGTGTGTGTGTAACAGCACCTTTGATTTATACAAATATTCACCCAAATGAATAACACCAAGTGATTCACCATGTTATTCACGACTCTTAGATCACTTGGCTTGCGTCTCTCAAAGGTCGAGCCAGGGTCAGCTGATTCAGTAAACACCGCTCACATTATTAGGGACCTGCCACATTTTGCCATAAACAGATAAATTGTACCGGGAATTTTCCCCCCACACACTCATCATTGTCACTTTATGTAACTTGCTGACAAAACCCATGACCCTTCAGGCCTTTTACGCCCTTAATACATGAGTCATAAAGGCAAGCATGAACTCCGCATGCTTCCCAGTTGGACACTGTAAACGCTTCTGCGCTTCACCTTGCACAGGATGTAAGGGGGTGCCCAATAAACTAGCCCCCTCGTGGGCAATCTGTAATCACTACCACTGTCTCGCGGCCCAGAGTAGTAGTTGGACATATCACTAGACAGGGAAGTTCACACTTAACACAAGTGTTATCTCAAGGTGATATTCACAACACTTCCCTGGACAGAATTCATAATTTATTTTCTCATATTATATCTGTGTGTATACCTGCTACTAGATAAACAGAAAATGCCAAGAAGTGTTTACATCAAGCGCTGCCACTTAAGAGTTCCAAGAACTAAATTAAAACAATTAGTGTGTGTGTGCATGGTGTGTGTGTGTGTGTATATGGTGTGTGTTTGTTTGTATGGTGTGTGCATGGTGTGTGTGTGTGTGTGTATGTGTGTATGGTATGTGTATGTGTATGGTGTGTGTATGTATGGTGTGTGTGTGTGTGTGTATGGTGTGTGCATGTATGGTGTGTGTATGTGTGTGTGTATGGTGAGTGTATGTATGGTGTGTGTGATTGTGCATGGTGAGTGTGTGACTGTGTATGGGGTGTGTGTGTGTGTGTGTGTGTGTGTGTTTCCAATGCCATGAGGATAACATACAATTCTTAAAGCAGTGGTCACATGGGCGCATTTTTTTTTTAGCAATTTCTTGCCGGAAAGTTATTTCGAGCAATTTTCGAGAAATTCGAGCAAGTTTTTGAAGCATTTTTATTGACAATCGTGATAGTCAATTTCTTGACTATTTCGAGCAAGATTATTGGGTCAAAACCCGGTTAATACTATATTTAATGACACGAAGCTTATTTATCGAGTATTTACCTAGGCTATATATAACATAGATCAATAACATTATGTATAAAATGCACAAACAGTTTTTTACGACACATTGAGTTTATTATTTGGGTGGTGTTTTGGCGTGTTTGTTTACAAAACACAAGCCCATACAGCCAGTCATTCTCCACACACTAACAACCCTCCCTACTGTAACTACGATAGTTGAACCAGTCTATATTAAACACTCGTTCCTCCTCCTCGCCAGCCACTTACGAGTCCCCAATAGTTTTTCTTCGCTTTCTCTCATTTCTTTTTAATAATAACAATAATACCAAGGATAGCTGCTGCGTCGTCTGCATTGTTGTTGTGATGTTCCGTCTCTCTTCTACTCGCACAGCTGCGTTAACGTTTTTTTCTTGCTGTAGTAACTGAACCAAGAACCACTCGTGTGACCACATTTGGAAGAAATTACTCGTAATTTCTTGCTCCAAATTAATTGCTCATCAAAGGGATCGTGTGACCGTAACTTAAGTCACCCTTTAAGAAAAACTGTAAATACTGATTCACAAAACTTAAGGATAATTTCTGACTTGGAACCATCGGTGTAATGCAGAAAAGTTATTGTATTCTAAAACCTACCCAAGAAATCTTTTACCCACTTACGATATAATTCTTTTCTATTCCATCAATAGATGTTATTTAAATTTTTTATACGTATTTTTATTTTAGTAATTTATAAACTATTTTCTTTATATACTTCATTACCTTTTAGTGTAATGAAGAGAATGAATTACAGAAGGTTTTTATAATTATATTGCAAACAATATTTTTCCTCGCAATAAATAAACAATGACGATGATCTTGTTTACAATATGGAGCTTGATGTCTTACTCCATGTTCGTTTATTACATTTTCTGCCATACCCGACTGTCCTTTTCTTTCTTGTGGTGAAGGTTTTTGAGAATTGATATATATATAAAGTTGAGTTAAGAATAATGACTCTGATATTATAGCCATTAGGTCCTGAATAATAAGTGGTGTCTAAGTGAACAAATGTATGATGTCTTCAATTACCAGCGTAGTGTGGGGTAACAGTGGGGGTAGAAGCGAAGGGTAGGAGTGAAGGGTGGGAGTAAGGCGTGGGAGTAAGGGTGGGAGTAAGGGGTAGGAGTAAGGGGTGGGAGTAAGGGGTGGCAGTAAGGGGTGGCAGTAAGGGGTAGGAGTAAGGGGTGGGAGCAAGGGGTACGTGTAAGAGGGTGGAAGCAAGGGGTGGAAGCAAGGGGTGGGAGTAAGGGGTATGAGTAAGTGGTAGGAGTAAGTGGTAGGAGTAAGGGGTAGAAGTAAGGGGTAGAAGTAAGGGGTAGGAGTAAGGGGTAGAAGTAAGGGGTAGAAGGAAGGGGTGGGAGCAAGGGGTGGGAATAAGGGGTGGGAATAAGGGGTGGGATTAACGGGTGGGAGTAAGGGGTAGGAGTAAGGGGTAGGAGTGACGAGTAAGAATGTGGGACAAGAGGGAGGGGTAGCAGTGGGGGGTAGGGTTAGGTTACAAACTTCTATTTACTTCAACATCTGTATCCTGCTGGTGATGTTCTCTCTTTAAACAATTTATAAAATAAATAAATAAATGGTCAGGTGTAAATGGTAAGAGTATTTAACAGAGTAATACTGAGGTATTACAAGAAAGAACTAAAAACTGTCCACTGTGTGTATCAACATTTTATAAAAGTATTTGTGAAGCTGTAAAATACTTAGATATAAACTTTTAATTCAACTCTGTAATAAAAATAATTGCAATAATGAATCTAAACAAGAAATGAACTGGGTGAAAAAAATCTACAAAATACTAAAAATATAAAAAAGAAGAATTACAGTAAAACCTGAATCATTGTAATAAACATTATTAAACTTTTCGTTGTTATGACCTAAAACAAACAAAGAAGACTCGTCTAGATTTTCGCTCTGTGAATTAACTCCTTGGATCGCTTTTGGGCAAGAGGGGAGTTACTCCGACTTATTCCGTGAAAATATTCCCAACTGTCCATAGAATCCGTTACAGTTTCCTTTATAGTAAGTGACTCACAAATGATTAATATTCCCATTCACCAATACTTTATTATATCAGAGAACAGTGCAGAGATAAGCTGGCCAATGAGCGATGGTCAAAGAAAATACAGATTTAATACTGGATTGATAAGTACAGCTATAGTGATTTGTTTCATGTTACAGTAATAATAAACTTTATCAAATGTTATAACTACCAAAGTGTTATTTTCGTGATCGATACCCTGCTGCCAGGATTATAACATCGTTTACAAGTTCAGTAAATATATCATGCAGATTAAAACCTAACCAAGTCTATCGTAACCTAACTTAGCCTTTCCTAAGCTAACTTAGACTATCCTAAACTAGCCTAACCTATCCTAATCACACCAAACCTAACCTATCCTAAATTTATATATCATCAACAGATTTATAGATATATTGGAGAAATAATTATCAAAAGTTTGTTGTCTCTGCAAATGTATTTTTAAAAAAAGAAAATGAAATGAAAATTTTCTAGAGAACTCAATTGTGTCATGAGCGTTGCGGCTTGGTTAGGTTAGGTAACATTAGGTTAGGTTAGATAAGGTAAGGTAAGATTAGGTAAGGTGAGGTAGTGTTAGGGTTAAATACATTTTACTAATTTTGCATAAAAAAATCACGACTGAATGTATCGGATAAAAAACCTCTGAATATAATTCTTTTTCTGAGAAAAAAAATTCTTTACCACTTATTTTTTGCCCCACTTTTTTTTATTAGGTTTGATGAACTTAGATTAGGTTAGGTATTATTTAACTCTGAGTCATGGGTACTTATTGGATACTTGGCAGAATAACTTGTTATAACTTGGTCCTAACAAAGGCGGAGTCTAGGCAAAAATGTTCACTTGACCTCATATTTGGATTTCATTACTGAAGGATATTTACAGCTATACCACATTAATAAGGTCTATCTGCAAGTTTATTCAGTCATAAAAAAAAATATACACTAAATGTGGACAATAAAAATCTTCTATTTTGGTACAAATTACCTGAAAAGTTATAAGAAGACAAAAGCTGCGTTTCTTCCATTCAGCAAGAAATAGAACACTCAAGCCTCTTCTTGTCGTAAAAAAAAAACTAATATTGTATTTTAGTATGTTGATGTACAAAACATTTTCTTCATTATTATATGATAAAACAAGTCTAACAAGCATTATTAAAACAAATATTATTAATTTTTTTTCATGCAATCGGGAAATAGCGACTACTATATCCAGGTTGATCGTGTTGAGGTGCTGTAAGTTACGGGCTAGATTACGAGCTCACTTACGGAGTTCGCTGCCAAATATTTGTTTTGAGTCTCCCGATCGGAGACTGTAAGTCCAGTTACTTGGTAAACAAGGAGATACAGTGAAATAAACTGCTGTACCTAAATATTATGTAACTCAAAATATATTACCAAAACAGCACGTTTACAGATGAAAATAATAAAAGCATAAATAATAAAACAAAATCAATTAATATGTTTTTTATTACAGTATTTTTAAATATCAGAAACATGGGTTCAGCGCTTCTTGTTGTAGTTCTTTGCCTTTTTCCCGGTGAAGATGTAGTCTCCCCATGGCAGGTACTGGTCCTTTTGTACATGGCAGAAAGTGGTAGTTTCCATCTTCTTCTTGTTGTTTTGGGCCTTAGTGTGTTTTGTGGTCTGCACTTTGTTAGATCGGGGGCCCTTCTCCTTCACCTGGCAAGCCTTCACCTCCACCTTAGACACCTTCGTTACAGTGCGTCGGAACACCATTGTGATGTACTGACACTAACAGCTCTCTCACTGAGGTCAAATCAAAATTTGACCATACAGAAAGAATTACGGTTTAATAAGGTTGGAATTTAAAGAAATTGACAACAAAATGAAGCTCTGTTTATCACTATAGTGATGAGGATGGTGTTGTAGTGATGATGGATGGTGTTATATGTAGTGATGATAGGAGGGTAATATATGTAGTGATGATGGATGGTGTTATATATAGTGATGATGCATGATGTTATATGTAGTGATGATGGGTGACGTTATATGTAGTGATGCTGGATGGTGTTATATGTAGTGATGATTGATAGAGTTATATGTAGTGATGATGGATGATGTTATATGTAGTGATGATGGGTGGTGTTATATGTAGTGATGTTGGATGGTGTTATATGTAGTGATGATGGATGATAATATATGTAGTGATGATAGGATGGTTCTATATGTAGTGATGATGGATGGTGTTATATGTAGTGATGATGGATGATGTTATATGTAGTGATGATGGTTGGTGTTATATGTAGTGATGCTGGATGGTGTTATATGTAGTGATGATGGATAGAGTTATATGTAGTGATGATGGATGATGTTATATGTAGTGATGATGGGTGGTGTTATATGTAGTGATGTTGGATGGTGTTATATGTAGTGATGATGGATGATATTATATGTAGTGATGATAGAATGGTTCTATATGTAGTGATGGATGGTGTTATATGTAGTGATGATGCATGATGTTATATGTAGTGATGATAGGATGGTTTTATATGTAGTGATGATGGATGGTGTTATATGTAGTGATGATGCATGATGTTATATGTAGTGATGATGGTTGGTGTTATATGTAGTGATGCTGGATGGTGTTATATGTAGTGATGATGGATAGAGTTATATGTAGTAATGATGGATGATGTTATATGTAGTGATGATGGGTGGTGTTATATGTAGTGATGTTGGATGGTGTTATATGTAGTGATGATAGATGATATTATATGTAGTGATGATAGGTTGGTTTTATATGTAGTGATGATGGATGGTGTTATATGTAGTGATGATGCATGATGTTATATGTAGTGATGATGGGTGGTGTTATATGTAGTGATGCTGGATGGTGTCATATGTAGTGATGATGTATGGAGTTATATGTAGTGATGATGGATGATGTTATATGTAGTGATGCTGGATGGTGTCATATGCTTGATGGATGGTTCTATATGTAGTGATGGTGGATGGTGTTATATGTAGTGATGGTGGATTGTGTTATATGTAGTGATGATGGATCGTGTTATATGTAGTGATGATGGATAGTGTTATATGTAGTGATGAGGGATAGTGTTATATATAGTGATGATGAAGGATGGTGTTATATGTAGTGATGATGGATGTTGTTATATGTAGTCATGAAGGATGGTGTTAGTGAAGATTGTGAAGTGAGATGTAGTGAAGATTGTGAAGTGAGGTGTAGTGAAGATTGTGAAGTGAGATGAAGTGAAGATTGTGAAGTGAGATGTGGTGAAGATTGTTAAGTGAAGTAGTGAAGATTGTGAAGTGAGATGTGGTGAAGATTGCTGAAGTGAGATGTAGTGAAGATTGTGAAGTGAGATGTGGTGAAGATTGTGAAGTGAGATGCTTAGTGAAGATTGTGAAGTGAGATGTAGTGAAAATTGTGGTGTGAGGAAGGTAGTGAAGATTGTGAAGTGAGATGTGGTGAAGATTGTGAGAGTGAGGTCTTAGTGAAGATTGTGAGGAAGTGAGATGCTGGTGAAGAAGATTGTGAAGTGAGATGTAGTGAAGATTGTGAAGTGAGATGTAGTGAAGATTGTGAAGTGAGATGTAGTGAAGATTGTGAAGTGAGATGTAGTGAAGATTGTGAAGTGAGATGTAATGAAGATTGTGAAGTGAGATGTAGTGAAGATTGTGAAGTGAGATGTAGTGAAGATTGTGAAGTGAGATGTGGTGAAGATTGTGGAGTGAGATGTAGTGAAGATTGTGAAGTGAGATGTAGTGAAGATTGTGAAGTGAGATGTGGTGAAGATTGTGAAGTGAGATGTAGTGAAGATTGTGAAGTGTGATGTAGTGAAGATTGTGAAGTGAGATGTAGTGAAGATTGAGAAGTGAGATGTGGTGAAGATTGTGAAGTGAGATGTAGTGAAGATTGTGAAGTGAGATGTAGTGAAGATTGTGAAGTGAGATGTTGTGAAGATTATGAAGTGAGATGTCGTGAAGATTGTGAAGTGAGATGTAGTGAAGATTGTGAAGTGAGATGTAGTGAAGATTGTGAAGTGAGATGTAGTGAAGATTGTGAAGTGAGATGTGGTAAAGATTGTGAAGTGAGATGTAGTGAAGATTGTGAAGTGAGATGTAGTGAAGATTGTGAAGTGTGATGTAGTGAAGATTGTGAAGTGAGATGTAGTGAAGATTGTGAAGTGTGATGTAGTGAAGATTGTGAAGTGAGATGTAGTGAAGATTGTGAAGTGAGATGTAGTGAAGATTGTGAAGTGAGATGTGGTGAAGATTGTGAAGTGAGATGTGGTGAAGATTGTGGAGTGAGATGTAGTGAAGATTGTGAAGTGAGATATAGTGAAGATTGTGAAGTGAGATGTAGTGAAGATTGTGAAGTGAGATGTAGTGAAGATTGTGAAGTGAGGTGTAGTGAAGATTGTGAAGTGAGATGTAGTGAAGATTGTGAAGTGATATGTAGTGAAGATTGTGAAGTGAGATGTAGTGAAGATTGTGAAGTGGGATGTGGTGAAGATTGTGAAGTGAGATGTAGTGAAGCTTGTGAAGTGAGATGTAGTGAAGATTGTGAAGTGAGATGTAGTGAAGATTGTGAAGTGAGATGTAGTGAGATTGTGAAGTGAGATGTAGTGAAGATTGAAGTGAGATGTAGTGAAGATTGTGAAGTGAGATGTGGTGAAGATTGTGAAGTGAGATGTTGTGAAGATGTGAAGTGAGATGTGGTGAAAGATTGTGGCAGAGTGAGATGTAGTGAAGATTGTGAAGTGAGATGTAGTGAGATTGTGAAGGTGAGATGTAGTGAAGGTGTGAAGTGAGATGTAGTGAAGATTATGAAGTGAGATTTCGTGAAGATTGTGAAGTGAGATGTAGTGAAGATTGTGAAGTGAGATGTAGTAAAGATTGTGAAGTGAGATGTAGTGAAGATTGTGAAGTGAGATGTGGTGAAGATTGTGAAGTGAGATGTAGTGAAGATTGTGAAGTGAGATGTAGTGAAGATTGTGAAGTGAGGTGTAGTGAAGATTGTGAAGTGAGATGTAGTGAAGATTGTGAAGTGAGATAGTGAAAATTGTGAAGTGAGATGTAGTGAAGATTGTGAAGTGAGGTGTAGTGAAGATTGTGAAGTGAGATGTAGTGAAGATTGAGAAGTGAGATGTGGTGAAGATTGTTAAGTGAGATGTAGTGAAGATTGTGAAGTGAGATGTAGTGAAGATTGTGAAGTGAGATGTAGTGAAGATTGTGAAGTGAGATGTAGTGAAGATTGTGAAGTGGGATGTAGTGAAGATTGTGAAGTGAGATGTAGTGAAGATTGTGAAGTGAGATGTAGTGAAGATTGTGAAGTGAGATGTAGTGAAGATTGTGAAGTGAGATGTAGTGAAGATTGTGAAGTGAGATGTAGTGAAGATTGTGAAGTGAGATGTAGTGAAGATTGTGAAGTGAGATGTGGTAAAGATTGTGAAGTGAGATGTAGTGAAGATTGTGAAGAGAGATGTAGTGAAGATTGTTAAGTGAGATGTAGTGAAGATTGTGAAGTGAAATGTAGTGAAGATTGTGAAGTGAGATGTAGTGAAGATTGTGAAGTGAGATGTAGTGAAGATTGTGAAGTGAGATGTAGTGAAGTTTGTGAAGTGGGATGTAGTGAAGATTGTGAAGTGAGATGCAGTGAAGATTGTGAAGTGGGATGTAGTGAAGATTGTGAAGTGAGATGTAGTGAAGATTGTGAAGTGAGATGTAGTGAAGATTGTGAAGTAAGATTATAAAGTAAACTGTAGTAATTGAGGTTAAACGAACGCGGGTTATTCTGTAGTGTATCCGTGTCTTGTTAACGTGGAACCAACATGGCGGTGGTTCTCAATATAGATACATTATTTTGCCGGGAATTTCTGTCAAAACGAAATATGAATCAACCATATTTAGCCTAAATTAACCTAGCAGCTTTATTATATATTCTAAGGTGTTTAAGTTGGATAGATCAGATCAGGTTAGGTAAAGTCAGGTTGGGTTAGGTTAGGTTAGTTTTGTTAATTTTGCCAGTTAGAGGCTAGTTTATTGTGCCCCCCATACTCATCCTGTGAGCGGTAGTGCAAAGAGATTACAAAGTGGTGTTAGATGAGGTAGGTGGTTAAGTTAAGTTTCAATAGGTTAGGTTAGATTACGTCAGGTTGGGTTAAGTTAGGTTAGGTAGGCAATAAGTAGATAGGTTATGGTAGGTAGGTGGGAAAGTTAGGTTTGATTAGGTTAGCTTATGTCAGACCGGGAGGTTAGGTTAGATTACGTCAGGTTAGGTTAGATTATGTCAGGTTAGGTTAGATTATGTCAGGTTAGGTTAGATTATGTCAGGTTAGGTTAGATTATGTCAGGTTAGGTAAGTAGGTGGAGGTGGGTAAAAAAAGGTTAGGTTAGGTCGGCAGGTTTTAGTGTAGGAGCTTAAGTAATCCCGTAAAAATTTCATGTTAATTTTTGACACCATACATCATAATAATCCTTATAAACTATGTTAAGGAACTGTGGTGTCATTTCTTCTGAACGGTTTATTATAAGTTTTATGCCATTAAAGAAATTTTATCAAAGAGCGGCGTAATGAACCACAGACGTATTACCATTAAGTCCTAAGTAACTTAAAACATGACTAATAACCTATGAACATGTAGTATTATATGATTACAATTTAATGAACCACAGGCGTATTACCATTAACTCCTAAGTAACTTAAAACATGACTAATAACCTATGAACATGTAGTATTATATCATTACAATTTAACGTAATATATTATGAATGCTGTTATAATATCTTAAGTGTGTTACAAACATGGCTGCTCATATATGCCATCCTGTCTCTGGCAAAGAAGAGATTGCAGTCAGTAAAATTAATTGCTAAAGACAAATACTGGAAATTAAACATATACTTATTACCATTATCTGAAAAGCTTAGAACCACCGTTTTATATTTATTAAAAGTTTGTAGTCTTATACATCATGTGTATACAAGTCACAAGTTATTATTAACGACATTGCTTCAGTCCTCGTCATCAAAGTCTTCTGTGTACAACAAATTCCTTCACCTTGTTTAGGCATTTCTCATCATCTGCTTGACAGTTACACATCTCGGTGCATGTCATGCTATTCTTTCTGATTCTTTCTGTATGAACATGGCAATGATCCACATTTCCTGACGCCACATCCACATTTAACAAGTTCTGTGATTGCTTCTGGAGCTGGTGGTTGGTCTGATATTACTAGTATGAAACAGCCATTGTCAATCTTCCAGCCATGCTCTAATTGTGAAAGCATTTCACTGTCTGCATCACAAGACCACAGAAGAGCTTGATACCTTCCTCTCAATATATGATACTTTAGAGTTGCTGCAGTCGCTGGTAGTTCTCCAGCTTCTGCCTGCGTTATCTTGAAGAGATGCCATCTAAGTTTTGACAGTTTAGTGAAAGTCATTCGTGGACAGTAGAGCTTAAATACAAATTCCTCTAGACCAATATACATGTCTGCTGGAGGGCATTTGGTCTACTCAGCATCTTGAATGCATCTAGGACTTTTGTGTTAGATTTCATCAAAGTGCTCCAACATGCTTTCTTTCCTTTGCCAACAAATTTTCCAATGCAGTCAGATCCTGTGAAGGCATGGAAACCTGTAAGGCTCTCTGCCCAATGTGTCGTCGCTCACCAGTTCCTGTTATCATACTTGTATTTTCTCCAAGTTGAGGCTGCTTTAATATGCCAAACACATCAGTGTCTGGTGACTTGATATGTACAGTGCTGCCCTTCTGTAATGCATATACTGTATGTCCTGCTTAAGTTCTATAACTTGTGATAGCAATTTGATGGTTGAAGTCTTATTTGCTGCTTTCCACGACAGTAGATTAACCTTGGACAGCTTTTCCCAGATGCTCAATGGACCAACAATACGTTCCTTGACAAAATTTTCATAATTTTGTCTTCCAACTTCATATGCACATAGATTGTCATATTTGGCATTTTCTGGCATTACAGCTCCAGTTACCAAGTTTATAAGAGCATCATTTTCCTGGGATTACAGTCACCAATAACATTGTGTAGCTTCTGTACATCAGCATATTGACAGCTGACAATAGCTGTAGAGAGCTCATGGTGTTCTGTTCTTTTGTAATCTTTATGAGTTTGATATTTTATGGAATGAACTTAATTTGAAAACCCAAATGGTAGTATATGATCTTTTATCACCTTAGACACTCTGTGCGCCATGCCTCTCAAGTGATTTTTTTCCTCTCTTACTTCTCTGGACAAATACGACCTTTATCCCATCAGAAAAAATATCACCATATATTTTCTTAATCTACAGGTGCCAAGGTTTAAAATGACGGATGGTGTTAAAAATTAACCTGAAATTTTTACGTGACCACATATTGTCTTGTTGGGTTTCTGAGAGAACTTCACGGCTAAATAGCGCCTCTGTATTGATAGCCGGTACATGTCGTAATATCCACCGCTCATAGTTAAATCTTTATGTCAGTTTATTTTGTCCTAATTTAAGTATCAAAGAGTGTTTTCATTTTTAAGTATCTTAAGTATCTTTTTTCCCCACTCCTAAGTATCTAAGTATGATTTATTTTCATTTATAAGTAACTAACCATATTTTTGTTTCATTATAAAATGTGATTGATATAGACAACAGAAGTAAATATCAGCTGGAGGTCGTAAACGAAGCTGATGTGAAGTATTTTGACTCACTGTTCCCACGAACTAATTGCTTCACTGGTTTATACCGAAGAAATAAAACCGTCAACGAACCATCCGATTCAAATGTGTCTTAGGCGATACAGGGTGTTTATGCGTCACTCTGATACCAAGAATGACTTTGTGTGCTGTGGTGAAGCTGAGGGTAGGATAGGGTTGGGTTGGGTTGGGATGGGTTAGGATTACGCATGTGTGGGTATATTCTGTCGCATTTTATAGGTATCTTGCGTCTTTCTCTTTATTCCTTCTTTATCATGAGTATCTGTGCCTATTAATACACCACCTCGCAGGATAGTGGAAGAGGAATGGATAGTAACGAGATAATATTCTTCTAACATATACCTTAGCTTGATTACAGGTAACACCAGGTAGAAGTTACATGACTCTTAAGAGTTTTCCTCGACTTGGCTGATTCAACTGTAAGACTTGTTGTATTTATCCTTATTAAAATCCTCCACCTGTAAGACCCTCCACTTGTAAGACCCTCCACCTGTAAGACCCTCCACTTGTAAGACTCTCCACTTGTAAAACCCTTTAGGGATTTGAAATACCTTCTCGTCTTGGCTCCACTAGTACTGTACACACCCTCTCTAGCCTTAGTTTACAGTAATGTTGAAGTATATAATGAAGACTCACAGCTCATGGGTTAGAAAAACAAAAGATGCTTGTTTTATTTATTTATTTATTTATTTATTTATTTATATTTATAGTTTATTTTAGAATCCCCGAAAGTTAGAACAAAATGGCTGACGGGACTCACAAGCGGGCGATGTTTACAGTATGGACCAAGAATAAAAAATAAATGAAAAATAAAATAAATAAATCGTAAATTGGTGCATTGTTTCTCCAGGGGTAATTATAGAAGTACAAATGTTCTCCAGCAGTGGGTAACGATCATAGTCACGTATAGAGCTTCCGACGTAGGTAGATTGATATAGATGCATTACCTGGAGTTAGTGGGTTACAGGGGCCTCTTACACGATAATATTAAAGGTGTTTTTTCCTTCTGTTTGTGGCACTTGAGGTGTTTAGGTTAGGTTTAATTAAAATGGTTTAGTTATAATAGTTATATTACGATAAGTTAAGTTGAATTTAGAACTTTTTATTTGCATATATCGTGTTTTAGAAGGATTTGTTAGCTAATAAGTTTAATTTGGATACGTTTGGTTTAATTTAGATCATTTGATTTTACAAGGTCGTATTATAATGACTGGGAACCATATAGAAACCTGTTAGAGAAGTAAATATTTCTACGGCGGTGAATGAGTAAGTCAATAAGTGGTGTATAGAGCTGCTGACGCAACTTAAATGGTATATACTGTACATTATATGTTATCAGAGCTTTCCTGTTGTACGTAACCGCCTCCGTCAAAGTGTCTTAGTGGCTCATGTGAAGATTAGCCTCTAGTTTATTTAACCTCAAGATTAACTACACTGGCACTGCCTAACCTGACCTGACCTGACCTGACCTGACCTGACCTGACCTGACCTGACCTGACCTGACCTAACCTAACCTAACTTAATCTAACCTAACTTAATTTCCCAGGTAGCGTTAGGTTAATCATTAGTTGAAATAAGCTGGGAGGGTTAATCTTTAGGTAATGTATCTTAATTAACAATTTTGGTCAGGTGAGGCCTTCCTTACCTTACTCGAGAGCAGGAGGAGGAGGACTTGCTAACGTCTACAGATCGTCGTCAACCAAGGCAGATATTGAATACCTTTTGTTTACCTTCGTGGCTTAAGAACACATCTTAACACCATAAGACTATTCGCCTCAATACAATAATACAATTAATACAGTAATTGATTATTGTATTCTAATAAAATTTACGGTGTATCTTGTGAACCAGATTTATTGTTTGACCTTAGTGAATGAGAAACTGGTTGAGGTGTATTGTGGTAAACATCCTTAAGAGCAGCTCTGTGTGTTCTTACGACCTCAAAGTAACACAAAAGGTAGCCAATATCTACCCTTGGTCAGTCACTTTATGTAGATGTCAATTGTGTCATTTTTCTAGACTTAGTGCCCCCTGGAGGAGAAAGTAAATACAATGTTGATTTATTTTGGTCACAACACACGCTAGTAGATTATTTTTTCCTATTTAACTAAATAATTAACACTATGTAGCTAACTAATTATATGACTCAAAGATGGTAACCAATATGGCGTCGATATTGTTCACATACTCTATGATAAATAGTGTAGGTTATGTATATAAGCTACTGTGCCGAGTAGCAACCCTGTATATAAGCTACTGTGCCGAGTAGCAACCCTGTATATAAGCTACTGTGCCGAGTAGCAACCCTGTATATAAGCTACTGTGCCGAGTAGCATTTATATATATCATCACGTGGCAACACTGCACGTTATGTGGCAACATTGCCCCGAGGCTGCCATATGGCAAGGCAGCCTCAGTCTGACTGTGTGAGCCGTGCATGGCACACGCGAGTCACCACTTGTATTTCTCTCATCCATAATAAACGGACTTCAGTGTTACACAGTGTTTCCCTACCCATCACTGCATTCTTTGGGGAACTTGTAACCACCAAATAGATGTATTGTCTGTTTAATTTTAGGGAAGAATTTAATTTATAAACTTTTGAGAATCTGGATACAGGAGTTTTGTCTTTGCGTGTGTGTGTGTGTGTGTGTGTGATGATGATGACGGATACTTTCCTCTGCAGTGAAAAAAATATCTTGACATTGCAAAGTTTAACTGTAAGCCGAAGGAACGTTTGTAATGTAACTTATTATGTGAAATTGTAACTTGAAATTCTTTGTGAAAAAATATTTCCCGATAAAGTTTGGCAGTAAATGAAGTATTACATCAAGGTGTAACTTGTGGTTCCTTGTGGAGTAATTACCTATGTGGACGATACAGCTACTCCAGGGTGTAAGACCTAGAGTAGAAAGTCTTAAGACCTTACCTGAGGTTGAAAGACTCTTATAGTGGAACGTCTTAGGTATTGAAACTTTAATTACAGTAAATAAAATATAATCTACCTAAATATTCCTTCACCTGGCGACAACTAATGATACAGGTGGTGTAATAGCTCTTTAAAATTCCTCCGTTTGATATAATAATGACCACACATGAACTTATAATGTGCAATATCTTGATAACACATTAGCTGCAACATTACACATAGTCCAGTGTATGTGTAGTGAGGGACATCTACCTAAATGAGTTACAGAATGTGGAGTTGAGGCAAAAAATGTTGGGACATGTTTGAGATCATCAGTTGAGCCAAACGTTTATACTCAATATTGTTTTAATGGTATTTTAGAGCGACCGAAAAATTTAAACAAAATGGCCGGATAGGCTCGGGGGATCCACAAGTCCTCTTATAAAGGATCGACAATAAATGAAAACAAATCAGATTAATTTAAACACATTTCCAAGAGTATTAGATCCTGTAAAGAGAGAAAATTAATACTTGATATTTGTAGAAGCTTTTTTTTTCGTCCGTTTTCGTCTTGGTTAAAACAATTGTGGTGGTGTTACCTGTTCCAAACGGTAGACATCAAGGAAATGGTTCAAGACCTTAATACTCAAAGGTACACATGATGATTTGTTCCCAAGTCCGAGGATTTACTTCACAAAACAGATTAACTTTAGGACACAATGATGGCGAACAAAATAACATCAACATTGCGTACAGTACATATCTTGCTTTGACTCTTAACTCTTGTAATTTTTCGTAATGTTAGTGAATGAATTTGAGATTCTGGGCATATTTTCTTGTTTTTCTTTCTAATCAAGTGTAAAGGAAGATGTACTGTTTATTGATGGATTTGGTGATGTCTTAATAGTGTATTAGTATGTTAATATTACACAGGTTTGGTATAGTGGTGACGGTAATGTAGTGTAGTAAGATTTTAACACATGGAGGTGAATTTGTCTTTTATGTTGAGGATTTGTTAAAGGGAATATCTGATGGACGGGGATAATTGTCTGGTTGTGATGGACACGGCTCACCTAACCTAACCCAATCTAACCCAACCCAACCTAACCCAACCTAACCCAACCCAACCTAACCTAACCCCTATATATGTGTGAGATAAGGTTCTGATTCAAGAACAAGATGTACAAGTTCGAATCCAAATTGAGCTGTAGGGTTTGTTGACTAATTCGGGGGCTTCACATTCATAAAACTCTCAAATGGGATACGACTAAACCCGAAGCCCCATCTTCCGTCGGTCGGTCGTCGGTGTCAGGTCAAAGCTCAGTTTGTAGTTCACCTCCTGTGATATGTGTCATTTATCGAAATGAAACATGAGGTTAACGTGAAAACAAAACCTCGAAGCAACACGTATAAACAGGGTCGAGTTTTCATCGGATTTCACGTCATGAAATTTCCATCTTGAGAGAGAGAGAGAGAGAGAGAGAGAGAGAGAGATTGATTGATTGATTGATTGATTGATTGATTCCGATGCTGAAATTAACACTAAAATTTTATACTGAAATCGAGATAAATGCAGGTAAGGTTGGCGTATGGAATTATTGAAGAACGATCACAGAAATGTTTTACCTGTTTCCTGTGATGTAAGTCCAAAATGGTGTTAATTGTCATGGGTTTATACGTCCAAAATTTTCTTCATATCGTAGGGTCTTACATCCAAATATGCCATCCAAGTCCATATGTCCATTCATCCAGTTAGCTGTTTATCCATCCACCGATTCACCCACCTACCCATCTCTCATCCCATTCAGTCACCCATCTACCCATCTATCCTCCCATTCAGTCTCCCATCCGTCCATCCATCCATCCATCCATCCATCACACGAGGAATAGAATGACCCACTTATAATTTTTCTCTTTCCTGCTGCACTAAGGATCAACCACCCAGAGTGGTATGGCTACCCTGAGTAGGTACACTCTGTATTCCTCCTTTACTCTATTGTGGTGTAGGTGGTGGGTAGTGTGTGTTTGTGGGTGTAGAGCGTGGATAGTAGGTTTATTTGTGGGTGTAGGGAGTGGATAGTAGGAATGTTTGTGGGTGTAGGGAGTGGATAGTAGGTTTGTTTGTGGGTGTGGGGCGTGGATAGTAGGTTTGTTTGTGGGTGTAGAGCGTGGATAGTAGGTTTGTTTGTGGGTGTAGGGCGTGGATAGTAGGTTTGTTTGTGGGTGTGGGGCGTGGATAGTAGGTTTGTTTGTGGGTGTGGGGCGTGGATAATAGGTTTGTTTGTGGGTGTGGGGCGTGGATAGTAGGTGTGTTTGTGGGTGTAGAGCGTGGATAGTAGGTTTGTTTGTGGGTGTAGGGTGTGGATAGTAGGTATGTTTGTGGGTGTGGGGCGTGGATAGTAGGTTTGTTTGTGGGTGTGGGGCGTGGATAGTAGGTTTGTTTGTGGGTGTGGGGCGTGGATAGTAGGTTTGTTTGTGGGTGTAATTCGTGGATAGTAGGTTTGTTTGTGGGTGTAGGGCGTGGATAGTAGGTTTGTTTGTGGGTGTAGGGCGTGGATAGTAGGTATGTTTGTGGGTGTAGGGCGTGGGTAGTAGGTTTGTTTGTGGGTGTAGGGCGTGGATAGTAGGTTTGTTTGTGGGTGTAGGGCGTGGATAGTAGGTTTGTTTGTGGGTGTAGGGCATGGATAGTAGGTTTGTTTGTGGGCGTAGGGCGTGGATAGTAGGTTTGTTTGTGGGTGTGGGGCGTGGATAGTAGGTTTGTTTGTGGGCGTGGGGCGTGGATAGTAGGTTTGTTTGTGGGTGTGGGGCGTGGATAGTAGGTTTGTTTGTGGGTGTAGGGCGTGGATAGTAGGTTTGTTTGTGGGTGTGGGGTGTGGATGAAGTAGGGGTTTGTTTGGCGGGTGTAGGGCGTGGATAGTGGGTTGTTTGTGGGTGTGGGGAGTGGATAAGTAGGTATGTTTGTGGGTGTGGGGCGTGGATAGTAGGTATGTTTGTGGGTGTGGGGAGCGTGGATAGTGGGTTTGTTTTTGTGGGTGTGGGGAGTGGATAGTAGGTATGTTTGTGGGTGTGGGGCGTGGATAGTAGGTATGTTTGTGGGTGTAGGGGGTGGGTAGTGTGTGTTTGTGGGTGTAGAGCGTGGATAGTAGGTTTGTTTGTGGGTGTAGGGCGTGGATAGTAGGTTTGTTTGTGGGTGTAGGGAGTGGATAGTAGGTTTGTTTGTGGGTGTAGGGCGTGGATAGTAGGTTTGTTTGTGGGTGTAGGGCGTGGATAGTAGGTATGTTTGTGGGTGTAGGGCGTGGATAGTAGGTATGTTTGTGGGTGTAGGGAGTGGATAGTAGGTTTGTTTGTGGGTGTAGGGCGTGGATAGTAGGTATGTTTGTGGGTTGTGGGGCGTGGGTAGTGGGTGTGTTTGTGGGTGTAGGGGCGTGGGTCAGTAGGTTTGTTTGTGGGTGTAGGGCGTGGATAGTAGGTTTGTTTGTGGGTGTAGGGCGTGGATAGTAGGTTTGTTTGTGGGTGTGGGGCGTGGATAGTAGGTTTGTTTGTGGGTGTGGGGCGTGGATAGTGGGTTTGTTTGTGGGTGTGGGGCGTGGATAGTAGGTGTGTTTGTAGATTGTGGGGCGTGTATAAATGCCATTTTGTTTTGTGGGTGTACGGCGTGGTGGTGGAGGTTTGTTTGTGGGTGTGAGGCGTGGATATTAGGTTTGTTTGTGGGTGTAGGGCGTGGATAGTAGGTTTGTTTGTGGGTGTGGGGCGTGGATAGTAGGTTTGTTTGTGGGTGTGGGGCGTGGATAGTAGGTTTGTTTGTGGGTGTAGGGCGTGGATAGTAAGTTTGTTTGTGGGTGTAGGGCGTGGATAGTAGGTATGTTTGTGGGTGTAGGGCGTGGATAGTAGGTTTGTTTGTGGGTGTAGGGCGTGGATAGTAGGTTTGTTTGTGGGTGTGGGGCGTGGATAGTAGGTTTGTTTGTGGGTGTGGGGCGTGGATAGTAGGTTTTTTTGTGGGTGTGGGGCGTGGATAGTAGGTGTGTTTGTGGGTGTAGAGCGTGGATAGTAGGTATGTTTGTGGGTGTAGAGCGTGGATAGTAGGCATGTTTGTGGGTGTAGGGCGTGGATAGTAGGTAGGTTTGTGGGTGTAGGGAGTGGATAGTAGGTTTGTTTGTGGGTGTTTGGGAGTGGATAGTAGGTATGTTTGTGGGTGTAGATACATACATTGTTAAGAGGAATAAATCAAAATGGGAAGAAGATTAAGATAAATAAACTGATGATTAATGGTACAGGTGAGTTAATAAAATTGATATAAATAGATAAATACAGTAGATAGATAGATAGATAGATAGATACAGTGGATAGATAGATAGATAGATGTATGATTTTGTATACCGCAAGAGTAACTAAATATTCCTGTACCTGTATTTTCTTTCAGTTACAAAATACACAGGATTATAAATATGAGTATGCACATTGCACATCAGGTGTTACAGTAAGTGGTAACATTTTGTAATACTCTTAAGTGATGAGGTAACAGAGGAAATAGACGGATACTAACGGAGAGTTTTTGTAGAATTAGACAGACATTCAGACAGTAAAACTTCTTCCGACAATACAAATTTTGACGGTGGAATTTATACACGAGAGTGTATGGATAATTATGATGAGCTGAATTATGACATCTACGTCTGATAATCCGTTGTTTAGAATGGATTATTATTATTTTTGTTGAGTTATTTAACAGTTTGAGAAAAGGTTTATTATGGTACTATGTCCTATTATCACACAAGGTCATAATTGAAGTAAAATAACCAATTATACTGTATTATTTTAGACAATATTCCCTGGACATGCTGGATAATATACCATCTACTTAAGGAGGTGATGTAGGTAAGGTAGATTGATATTTTAACATTAATTTACTCAGTTTTTTCTTAGTATCGGAGTTTTTTTTTTTTATTCTGACAATTTATAATGCAAGCAGCGTTCACATGTTGTCAACCGCCCTCAAGTGTACAAGGAGTTTGGACTGTAACTGTACCGTCAATAAGTGGCTGTAACTGCACAGTCAATAAGTGGCTGTAACTGCACCGTCAATAAGTGGCTGTAACTGTACCGTCAATAAGTGGCTGTAACTGTACCGTCAATAAGTGGCTGTAACTGTACCGTCAATAAGTGGCTGTAACTGCACCGTCAATAAGTGGCTGTAACTGTACCGTCAATAAGTGGCTGTAA
>NW_024756297.1:0-10704 GCF_018991925.1 Homarus americanus
ACACACACCAGAAGATCACACACTCCTCACACACCAGTAGATCACACACTCCTCACACACCAGTAGACCACACACTCCTCATACACCAGTACATCACACACTACTCACACACCAGTAGATCACACACTCCTCACACACCAGTAGACCACACACTCCTCACACACCAGTAGTCCACAGACTCATCACACACCAGTAGACCACACACTCCTCACACACCAATATAAAACACACTCTCAACACACCAGTAGATCACACACTACTCACACACCAGTAGATCATACACTCCTCACACACCATTAGACCACACACTCCTCACACACCAATAGATCACACACTCCTCACACACCAGTAGATCACACACGACTCACACACTCCTCACAAACCAGTAGATCACACACTACTCACACACCAGTAGATCACACACTACTCACACACTCCTCACACACCAGTAGAGCACACACTCCTCACACACCAGAAGATCACACACTCCTCACACACCAGTAGATCACACACTCCTCACACACCAGTAGACCACACACTCCTCACACACCAGTAGACCAAACACTCCTCACACACCAGTAGACCACACACTCCTCACACACCAGTAGATCACACACTCCTCACACACCAGTAGATCACACACTCCTCACACACCAGTAGACCACACACTCCTCACACACCAGTAGATCACACACTTCTCACACACCAGTAGACCACACACTCCTCACACACCAGTAGACCACACACTACTCACACACCAGTAGATCACACACTCATCACACACCAGTAGATCACACACTCCTCACACATTCCTCACACACCAGTAGATCACACACTACTCACACACCAGTAGTTCACACACTCCTCACACACCAGTAGACTGTACACTCCTCACACACCAGTAGACCACAGACTCCTCACACACCAGTAGACCACACACTCCTCACACACCAGTAGATCACACACTTCTCACACACCAGTAGATCACACACTCCTCACACACCAGTAGATCACACACTCCTCACACACCAGTAGATCACACACTCCTCACACACCAGTAGACCACAGACTACTCACACACCATTAGATCACACACTCCTCACACACCAGTAGACCACACACTCCTCACATACCAGTCGATCACACACTCCTCACACACTCCTCACACACCAGTAGATAACACAATCCTCACACACCAGTAGACCACACACTCCTCCCACACCAGTAGACCACACACTCCTTGCACACCAGTGGATCACACACTCCTCACACACCAGAAGATCACACACTACTCACACACCAATAGATCACAAACTACTCACGCACTCCTCACACACCAGTAGATCACACACTACTCACACACCAGTAGATCACACACTCCTCACACACCAGTAGACCACACACTACTCACACACCAGTAGATCACACACTCCTCACATACCAGTAGACCACACACTCCTCACACACCAGTAGGTCACACACTCCTCACACACCAGTAGACCACACACTACTCACACACCAGTAGACAACACACTCCTCACACACCAGAACATCACACACTACTCACACACCAGTAGATCACACACTCCTCACACACCAGTAGACCACACACTACTCACACACAGGTAGATCACACACTCCTCACACACCAGTAGATCACACACTCCTGACACAACAGTAGATCACACACTACTCACACACCAGTAGATCACACACTCCTCACACACCAGTAGATCACACACTCCTCACACACCAGTAGATCACACACTTCTCACACACCAGTAGATCACAGTAGATCACACACTCCTCACACACCAGTAGACCAAACACTCTCAACACACCAGTAGACCACACACACCTCAAACACTCCTCACACACCAGTATACCACACACTCCTCACACACCAGTAGATCACACACTCCTCACACACCAGTAGATCAAACACTACTCACACACCAGTAGATCACACACTCCTCACACACTCCTCACACACCAGTAGATCACACACTACTCACACACCAGTAGATCACACACTCCTCACACACCAGTAGATCACACACTCCTCACACACTAGTAGACCACACACTACTCACACACCAGTAGATCACACACTCCTCACACACCAGTAGACCACACACTTCTCACACACCAGTAGGTCACACACTCCTCACACACCAGTAGACCACACACTACTCACATACCAGTAGACCACACACTCCTCACACACCAGTAGATCACACACTCCTCACACACCAGTAGATCACACACTACTCACACACCAGTAAATCACAAACTACTCACACACTCCTCACACACCAGTAGATCACACACTACTCACACACCAGTAGATCACACACTACTCAAACACCAGTATATCACACTCTCCTCACAAACTAGTAGATCACACACTCCTCACACACCAGTAGATCACACACTACTCACACACCAGTAGATCACACACTACTCAAACACCAGTATATCACACTCTCCTCACAAACTAGTAGATCACACACTACTCACATACCAGTAAATCACACACTACTCACACACCAGTAGATCACACACTCCTCACACACCAGTAGATCACACACTACTCACACACCAGTAGATCACACACTCCTCACACACCAGTAGACCACACACTCCTCACACACCAATAGATCACACACTCCTCACACACCAGTAGATCACACACTACTCACACACTCCTCACAAACCAGTAGATCACACACTACTCACACACCAGTAGATCACACACTACTCACACACTCCTCACACACCAGTAGATCACACACTCCTCACACACCAGAAGATCACACACTCCTCACACACCAGTAGATCACACACTCCTCACACACCAGTAGACCACACACTCCTCACACACCAGTAGATCACACACTACTCACACACCAGTAGTTCACACACTCCTCACACACCAGTAGACTGTACACTCCTCACACACCAGTAGACCACAGACTCCTCACACACCAGTAGACCACACACTCCTCACACACCAGTAGATCACACACTTCTCACACACCAGTAGATCACACACTCCTCACACACCAGTAGATCACACACTCCTCACACACCAGTAGATCACACACTCCTCACACACCAGTAGACCACACACTCGTCACACACCAGTAGATCACACACTCCTCACACACCAGTAGATGACGCACTCCTCACACACCAGTCGACCACACACTACTCACACAGCAGTAGACCACACACTACTCACACACCAGTAGACCACACCCTACTCACACATCAGTAGATCACACACTCCCCACACACCAGTAGAAAACACACTACTCACACACCAGTAGACCACACACTCCTCACACACCAGTAGACCACACACTACTCACCCAGCAGTAGATCACACACTCCTCACACACCAGTAGATCACACACTCCTCACACACCAGTAGACCACACACTACTCACACACCAGTTGATCACACACTCCTCACACACCAGTAGACCACACACTCTTTCACACCCCAGTAGATCAAGGCCACTCGCACACCAGTAGAGATCACACACTCCTCACACACCAGTAGACCACACCTCACACTCCAGTAGACCACACACTCTCACACCAGTAGACAACACACTACTCACACACCAGTAGATCACACACACCCTCACACACACCCGTGCAGATCACACACCCTCACTCACTCACACACCAGTAGACCACACACTCACACAACAGTAGATCACACTGCTCACACACCAGTAGACCATACACTCTCACACACCAGTAGATCACACACCTCACACACCAGTAGATCACACACCTCACACACTCCTCACACACCAGTAAACCACACACTCTCACACACCAGCAGATCACACACCCTCACACACCAGCAGACCACACACTCCTCACACACTAGTATACCACACACCTCACACACCAGTGATCACACACTCACACACCAGTAGATCACACACTACTCACACACCAGTAGATCACAAACTACTCACACACTCCTCACACACCAGTAGATCACACACTACTCACACACCAGTAGATCACACACTCCTCACACACCAGTAGATCACTGTTATGAGTTGGGGATTTAGAATATAGTTAAAAGTCTACCCAGATCCCAACAGGTAACAAAAAAACAAAACAAAGACAATCGGACAATAAAAGGGTAGACAAAGGATGTTATTTTCAAGCAAACCACACCAGTAGATCACACACCTCACACACCAGTAGACCACACACCTCACACAACAGTAGATCACACCTCACACACCAGTAGACCACACACCTCACACACCAGTAGACCACACACTCCCCACACACACCAGCAGATCACACACTCCTCACACACCAGTAGACCACACACTCAACACACCAGCAGACCACACACCCTCAAACACTCACACCAGTATACCACACACACCTCACACACCAGTAGATCACACACTCCTCACACACCAGTAGATCACACACCTCACACACCAGTAGACCACACACCTCACACATCCTCACACACCAGTCGACCACACACCTCACACACCCAGACCACACACACTCCTCACACAACAGTAGATCACACACTTTCACACACCAGTAGATCACACACCCTCACACACCAGTAGACCACACACCTCACACACCAGAGACCACACACCTCACACACTCTCACACACCAGTAGATCACAAACCTCACACACCAGTAGAGACCACACACCTCACACACCAGTAGACCACACACCCACACACCAGTAGATCACACATCCTACACACCAGCAGACCACACACACCTCACACACCCTCACACACCAGTAGGTCACACACTCCTCACACACCAGCAGATCACACACTACACACCAGCAGACCACACTTTCACACACTCCTCACACACCAGTAGACCACACACCTCACACACCAGTAGACCACACACCCTCACACACCAGTAGATCACACACCTCACACACCAGCAGATCACACACCCCACACACCAGTAGACCACACCCTCAAACACCTCACACACCAGTAGACCACACACCCTCCCACACCAGCAGACCACACACACCTCACAACCAGCAGACCACACACCTCACACAGTAGACCACACACACCACACACCAGCAGATCACACACTACTCACACACCAGCAGATCACACACCCCCACACACCAGTAGACCACACACCCTCACACACCAGCAGACCACACACCTCACACACCCCTCACACACCAGTAGATCACAAACCCTCACACCAGTAGACCACACTCCCTCACACACCAGCAGACCACACACTCCACACACACCAGATCACACACTCCTCACACACCGTGAGACCACACACCTTCACACACCAGTAGACCACACACTCTCACACACCAGTAGATCACACACTCTCACACACCAGACCACACCCTCACACACCCTCACACACCAGTAGATCACACACTCTCACACAACTGTAGATCACACACTCTTCACACACCAGTAGACCACACTCTCACACAACAGATCACACACTCACACACCAGTAGCATACACACCTCACACACCAGTAGACCACACACTCTCACACACCAGTAGACCACACACTCACACACCAGTAGACCAAACACTCCTCAACACACCAGTAGACCACACACTCCCAAACACTCACACACACCAGTATACCACACACTCCTCACACACCAGTAGATCACACACCTCACACACCAGTAGATCACACACCTCACACAGCAGATCAAACACTACTCACACACCAGTAGCACACACCTCACACACCAGTAGACCACACACCTCACACACCAGCAGATCACACACCTCACACACACCAGCACACTCACACCAGTATACACACACCTCAACACACAAAGCAACACACACTACTCCACACCACAGAGATACACACTCCTCACACACACCAGTAGACCACACACACTACTCACACACAAGTAGATCACACACCTCACACACCCAGTAGACCACACACCTCCACACACCAGTAGATCCCACACCTTCCACACACCAGTAGATCACACACCCTCACACACCACAGTAGAGACCACACACACTCCTACACACCAGTAGACCACACACCACTTACACACACAAGTAGATCACACACTCCTCACACACCAGGCAGACCACAACACTCCCCACACACCAGACACACACACACATCCCACCTCACACACCCCAGATCACAACACCTCACACACCAGAGACCACACAACTCACACACCAGTAGATCACACACTCCTCACAACCAGAGACCAACACACACCAGTAGATCACACCCCCACACACCAGACACACACACCCCCACACACCAGAGACCACACACCACACACCCAGCACACCACACACACCCACACACCAGCACACACACACACACACACTACTCACACACACCAGTAGATCACACACACCTCACACACACCAGTAGATCACACCACACACTACTCCACACACACACACCAGTAGATCACACACTCCCACACACCAGTAGATCACACACACACACACACCAGTAGATCACACACACTCCCTCCACACCAGTAGATCACACACTCCTCACACACCAGTAGATCACACACTCTCACACACCAGCAGAAGATCACACACATTCTCACACCATCAATCTCACACACCAGATCACACCTCAGCAGATCACAAACCCACACACTACACACCAGATCACACACTCTCACACACCACAAGCACACACTCCCCACACACCAGTAGATCACACACACCTCACACACACCAGAAGACCACACACTACTCACACACCAGCAGACCACACACTCTCACACACCAGCACATCACACTCTACACACACACCAGTAGACCACACACTCCTCACACACCAGTAGACCACATATCACACACCAGTAGATCACACACTCAACACACCAGTAGATCACACATCCTCACACACCAGTAGATCACAAACCACCACAATCCACACCTCACACACATACACTCCCACACACCAGTAGACCACACAACTCCACACACAAGTAGGATCACACCTCACACACCAATCAGAACACACACACTCACACACCAGTAGATCACACACACACACACCTCACACACCAGTAGATCACACACACTCACACACCAGTAGATCACACACTCTCACACAAGTAGCAGACCACTCACACACCAGTAGACCACACACTCCTCACACACAAGCAGACCACACACCAGCAGACCACACACTCACACACACCAATAGATTACACACCTCACACACCAGTAGAGATCACACACTACCACACACTCCTCCACACACCAGCAGAGATCACACACTACTCACACACCAGCAGATCACACATGCTCAAACACCAGTAGACCACACACTCCTCACACACCAGTAGATCACACACCTCACACACCAGTAGACCACACACCTCACACACCAGTAGACCACACACCCTCACACACAAGCAGACCACACAATCCTCACACAACAGTAGATCACACACCTCACACCAGTAGATCACACTCTCACACACCAGTAGACAACACACTCTCACACACACCAGTAGATAACACACTCCACACCAGTAGATCACACACACTCCTCACACACACAGCAGACCACACACCTCCCACACACCAGTAGACCACACACTCCTCACACCAGACCACACACCCTGACACACCATTAAACCACACACCCAGCAGACCACACACCTCACACACACCAGTAGACCACACACCTCACACAGCAGCAGACCACACACCTCACACACAACCAGACCACACACCTCACACACCAGTAGACCACACACTCCCACACACCAGGAGACCACACACTCCTCACACACCAGCAGATCACACACCCTCACACACCAGCAGATCACAAAACATCACACACTCCTCACACACACACCAGAGATCACACACTCACACACCAGCAGACACAACCACTCACACACCAGTAGATCACACACCCCACACACCAGTAGATCACACACCCTCACACACCAGTAAGATCACACACTCCTCACACACCAGCAGAGATCACAAACCACTCACACACCTCACACACCAGTAGATCACACACTACTCACACACCAGTAGATCACACACTTCACACACCAGCAGATCACACACTCCTCACACACCAGCAGATCACAAACTACCACTGCAGATCACACACCCTCACCAGATCACACACCACCACACACCAGCAGATCACACACCTACCTCACACACACCAGCAGATCACACACCCTCACACACCAGCAACAACACACCACTCACACACCAGCAGACACAACACACCTCACACACATCCTCACACACCAGTAGACCACACACCTCACACACCAGTAGACCACACACCTCACACACAGCAGAGACCACACACCCTCACACACCAGTAGATCACACACCACACACACCAGTAGACCACACACCCTCACACACCAGTAGACCACACACCCCTCACACACCAGTAGATCACACATTCCTCACACACCAGTAGACCACACACTCCTCACACACCCTCACACACCAGTAGATCACACACTCCCTCACACACCAGCAGACCACACACCCCACACACACCAGTACATCACACACACCCTCACACACACCAGCAGACCACACACCTCCACACACCAGTAGACCACACACTACCACACACCAGTACATCACACACCACCACACACCAGCAGACTCACACACTCACACCAGCAGACCACACACCTCACACACACCAGTAGACCACACACTCACACAACAGTAGATCACACACTCACACACCAGCAGACCATACACTCCTCACACACCAGTAGATCACACACCTCACACACCTCACACACCAGTAGATCACACACTCCTCACACACCAGCAGACCACACACCTCCACACCCTCACACACCAGCAGATCACAACCTCACACACCAGTATCACACACTCCTCACACACCAGCAGACCACACACCACACACCCTCACACACCAGTAGACCACACCCTCCCACACCGCAAGACCACACACTCCTCACACCAGTAGACCACACACCTCACACCAGCAGATCACACACCCTCACACACCAGTAGACCACACACCTCACACACCTCACACACCCAGTAGACCACACACCACTCCACAACCAGTAATCACACTCCTCACACACCAGTAGACCACACACTCACACCCAGCAGATCACACATCCACACACCAGTATCACACACCTCACACACCACAGACCACACACTCCCACACCACACCACACACCATCACACCACACACACCTCACACACCAGTACCAACACACCCTCACACACCAGTAGATCACACACACCTCACACACCAGTAGACCACACACCTCACACACCAGCAGACCACACCCTCCACCCACACCAGCAGACCACACACACCTCACACACCAGCAGATCACACACCCTCACACACAGCACACCACCCTCACACACCAGTAGATCACACACCCCCCACACACCAGCAGACCACACACCTCACACACCAGTAGATCACACACTCCTCACACACCAGTAGATCACACACCCTCACACACCAGTAGATCACACACTCCCCCACACACCAGTAGACACACACACCCTCACACACCAGTAGATCACACACCCCTCACACACCAGTAGACCACACACCCTCACACACCAGACCACACACCACCTCACACACACCAGCAGACCACACACCTCACACACCAGCAGACACACACACCCTCACACACCAGCAGACCACACACCTCACCCACCACACACCTCACACACCAGTAGACCACACACTCCTCACACACCAGTGACCACACACACCTCACACACCAGCAGACCACACACCCCACACACACCAGCAGATCACACCTCACACACCAGCAGACCACACACACCTCACACACCAGTAGACCACACACCTCACACACCAGCAGATCACACACCCTCACACACCAGTAGACCACACCTCACACCTCACACCAGTCCACACCACACTCACACACCAGCAGATCACACACCCCTCACACACCAGCAGACCACACACCACACACACCAGTAGATCACACACCTCACACACCAGTAGACCACACACCCACACACCAGTAGACCACACACTCACACACACACCAGCAGATCACACACCTCACACACCTCACACACCAGTAGACCACACACACCACACCAGTAGACCACACACTCCACCACAACAGTAGATCACACACTCCCTCACACACCAGCAGACCACACACCACACCAGCAGACCACACACCCCTCACACCAGCAAATCACACACCTCACACACCAGCAGACCACACACCCACACACACCAGTAGACCACACACACCTCACACACCCTCACACACCAGCAGACCACACACCTCACACAACAGTAGACCACACACCCTCACACACCAGCAGACCACACTCCACACACACCAGCAGACTCCACACCTCACACACCAGCAGACCACACCCCACACACCAGAGATCACACACCTCACACACACAGCAGATCACACACACTCACACACCCAGCAGACCACACACCTCACACACCCTCACACACCAGTAGATCACACACTCCTCACACACCAGTAGACCACACACCTCACACACCAGTAGACCACACACCTCACACACCTCACACACCAGCAGACCACACACCTCACACACCAGTAGACCACACACCTCACACACCAGTAGATCACACCTCAC
>NW_024756298.1:0-19530 GCF_018991925.1 Homarus americanus
CCTCCTCCTTCTCCTCCTCCTCCTCCTCCTCACAGTGCCAGGGACATTGTTCTCTCATGGGTCTCTCTGTGGTATATGGTAGGGTTTCTTCTTCAGCAGGTGACTAATTGCCCTACCTGGCCCTGCTAAGGGACTCGAGGTAGAGACCCTTGATAAATAATGGGTGTCGTTTTTCTAGTTTTTCTTATTACTCTTTCGCTTTTTTATTGTTTGTCTTATAGCGTTTTTCTAACTATAATTTAATTTTTTTCTGTGTAGGTCTCTATCTCTCAATATGAATCTATCCCTTCATATTTTTTTATATTTTTATTTATTTTTCCTGTTTTTGTCAGTCTTTCCTTCTCTACCTCTCTTTACATGTATGTTTTTACTCTCTCTCTCTCTCTCTCTCTCTCTCTCTCTTCCTCACGGCGGCCATTTGGTAAACGGGGTCACAGTAGACCATACGCACAGGTCTCACGTATAACAAAACCAGGCAAATGATTTATACAGGTGACTGCGGGGGGGAGGGGGGGGATTCCAGGTGGTCCGCCACATTAAACAACTCTCGTTTGTCTGTTGTTCTCTCTCTCTCACTCTCACTCTGTCATTCTTTATTCATTACATAACCTCCCTTCCTATTTCTTACTTTTTTCCATTTCTCTCTCTCTTTCTCTCTCTCTCTCTCTCTCGATCTCTCTTTCTCTCTCTCTCTCCCTCCCTATCTGTTTCTCCTTCTCCCTTTCTTCTAAATATTATGGCTATATGCTTCTCACTCCTCCTAATCCTCTCTTTCATATATCTCTCTCTTACCTCTCTCCTTCTCCTTTTCAATTTATGTCGCTCTATCTTTCTATCTGAAAAGCTATCTTCTCTCTCCCACTGTATGAATCCTAGATGTTTTTAGTGAGTTTCTGTAGGACAACACCATGTAAGTGTACCTCTAGATTGTAACTAATAGGTGTTTCGTGAGAGGAGAAGATAGATATAAAGGTTGAGAGAGAGAGAGAGAGAGAGAGAGAGAGAGAGAGAGAGAGAGAGAGTAAAAACTTCGTGATTCGTTATGGATATGTACAAAGTAACTCTATATATCCTTTAGGAGAGAAAAAAAACCACTACCTCCCTTGTGAGATATCTCTCATTCTCTCCTGGGTGTGAAAAGGACACACCCCTATCTCTCCTTCTCTTGTACATATTAGAGTTTATACATCTCTGACCTGCTAGTTAATTCTCTGGATAATAAACACATGGGAACTTTTCTTATGGGTGAAATTTAGAGCAGTCTGCTAAACCTTCACAGAAAAAACACGTTCTTGTCTGACTCTAGGGAGACACATTTTGAGGAGTCTGCACTGAGCTGAGTAACGCCACCTCAAAAATGTTCATCTTGGCTTTCTCTTCTAATTCTTCTTCCTCTTTCTCCTTCTTTCTCTCACCTACTCTTAAATTGGGTTGGATGACTGTGTGTGTGTGTGTGTGTGTGTGTGTGTGTGTGTGAATTTCAGTCTCAACCAACTTCTGTCACTTTCTACATGCTTCTGTCACTTCTCTCCCTTACCTTCTCTTCTTCTTTTTTCTCTTAGTTAACCCAAACAAAGAAAAAGAAAAACGTTGTCCTCTGTAGTAAGAGAAAACAAATTTCCTTCAGAATGCAAATTAATTTCGGAGAAAGATGTGTAAATCTTATACTCTTCGATGTATTAGTAACCATCAACATTAAAAACATAAATTCAGACTTTTTTCATATATCAAGTACAACCTCACAAAATACGTTCTTTTTGTATTACATATATATATATATATTAATGCTTATTCAAATAACTATTGATTTTCATTACTCTTTTATCTTTCATAGCTATTAAAAGTTATTGGACTTGTTAAAATTTCATACAACTACAAAGGACAAAAAATTACGGCTGTTATTGGGTTTCAGGCTCTAGGGAGAGGCATTACAAAGTATTGTTGAGGTTCTTTTACAAGGCCGTATATCCAGCCCGCCTAGAGCAGTTTTGGGGTCTCAGTGGGATTGGCTCGAGGTCTGTGACTTGTGTAAGTTTCGGCTCACTATGCCGGGGTCAAGGCGTGTTTTCTCGTCTGTGTGATGGCCACTTCTGACTCTTTATCATCTCTCCAGTAGATGGCATCTCCTGAATCCCACCCCTGCCTCTGTTGGATTTCGAATTTTATGAACAAGTGGAGTTATCAGGGATGTCATTGTGAAAGGAATTAACTTATCGTCATCAAGGGGTTAATTCATCGTCCTCAACGGGTTAAATCATTATCATTATGGGATAAGATCATCGTCCGTGAGGGGTTTAACATAATCCCCGAGGAATAAATCATCGTCGTCGAGAGGTTAAATCATCCTACATCAGGAATTACGGAATGTTCTTTTTTTACTTATAAACAAAAGCTGAACAAAATCTTCAACGTCACGACAACAAAGAGTTTGTAGGAACAGCTTTGCATCAACACACTCAGGCGAGGAAGCAAAGTAAATAAGTCAATAAACAGGTGAATAGATTTCCATGCAGAGAAATCCTCGACACACAGGGATAAAGGAGAGATAGAAGGGGAAGAAAGAAAGAAGTGAGAGTGGAGAAATGGGAAAGGAAAATAAAAGGAGAAGGGGAAAGAGAGAGTGAGAGGTGGGAGAACAGAGAGAGACAGGTAGCAAGAAGAGAGAGAGAGAGAGAGAGGTATGTCTGGTAAGTTGAAGGAGACATTAGCGTGTACTGTACATTATTAAGGCGAGTGTTATTGTGGTTATTTGGTGTCTCTGGTGGTCGAGCTGCTGGTGCCTTTCCTTAGTGAAGTTTTTGCGTGTGTCTTTCTCTCTTTATTACTTTGAGTATCTCTCTCCTTCTATGGTTGTTTTTTTCTGTTTGTCTCTACGTTTGTTAGACTGTTTTCTTCTCTATCTCTCTCTCAGCACACACACACACCTCCTCCCACACCTCTCTGTCACTACATCCCCACCTCCTCATTCGGTTTCCATTCTTTGACGGTCATTTCTAATCCAATAGCATCAGTGAGTGGCTGTAGGAAAGGCGCTCCTCAAGCACGCATAGATGGATTACATTTAATATATACCTAAAATTTTTTACAAGAGAATCCCACCGAAGACATTCACTACCTCACAACACATTCTTTATTCTATTCCGAAATAAAAGAAAATGTGATTAACTCAGGCGGCGCTATGATGTACTTCACTACAGTTTTATTATCTGTAAGAAAAACCCCTTGTTATAGTAAGAAGAGGTGTAATGTGTGAATTTGTGTAGCGATGTGTTCTTTTTTCGTTCTCCTCAACGATGAAGGAGTCGTCTTCTCTGCCTGTCTGTCTGTCTGTTTGTGCGTCTGTTCCTACACTATGGATGCCGATATTGTAGTGAATTCTCCCCACAAACGCCGTTTGTCGCTGCCTAGCTGACCCCTACCATTCCCCAGCAGTGTGGCGTCTCTCGTGTCTAGGGTCAATCCAGCGCCGCCATACATCACGGAGTTAACAACTGCTGCTCACCCTACTTCATTATTGCACCATGACCTCGTGGTGATCTTTCACTTGCATACCACTAGCTACAACACCCTCCGCCTGCCTGGCGGTCTCGCTCCTGCCGGCGAGCA
Source organism: Homarus americanus (assembly GCF_018991925.1). Classification (NCBI taxonomy): domain Eukaryota; kingdom Metazoa; phylum Arthropoda; class Malacostraca; order Decapoda; family Nephropidae; genus Homarus; species Homarus americanus. Next base: position 3,607 of record NW_024756298.1, read on the forward strand.
GTAAGCACCGTCGTCTCTTCTTGAGCGTCTCACCAACCACAGTTTCTTTATGAATACGCTTGTAACTGGTTTTCCTAAAGCACCAAGGTTGTATTGTACATCCAATAAGGGCCATATAGAGATACCCAGCTTCTCTATTCTGAAGTCCTGAGTGCGGAACCAACATTCTTGAACCCTATGATATCTTGTGGCTTATGGCGTATATTTTTTTTTTGGGGGGGGGGGCGGGGGTGATAATTTTCTACCTTGTGGATGCCATTCTCTATACACCTGCTATTTTTTCTTTATTTTTTACTCTATTGTTCAAATTGTATTTTTTCCCCAACTGCAAACACATTAAATCTTACCTTTCTGAAATACACCACTTCCTCCATTCCGTATGCATTCAGATTAACATCGATTCTTCTTTTCAGCATTAATTTTTGCTTTTCTCTGACCACACATTCTCCCAAACTCTATCACTGTTGCTTGCTCCGAATCTCCCACTAGCACAGTGTCATCTGTAAACAGAAGATGACTCACCTCCCATTGCCTTCCCATTTCATTATTTACCCAACTTGCACCCTCTGTCCATTACTCTAACTTTCCCCTCTCCTACTATCCCGTCCATGAAAGTATTGAGCAACTATGGCGACGTTACAAATCACAGATAAACTCCAAAAGATATAGTACTTCACTTTCCCTGTACACATATAAACTGATTGCATCAAGTTTCCAGATATTTTCAATACCTTCCACATCTCTTTTCTACCCACTACTATTATTATTATTATTATTATTATTATTATTATTATTATTATTATTATTATTATTATTATTATTATTATTATTATTATTATTATTATTATTATTATTATTATTATTATTATTATTATTATTATTATTATTATTATTATTATTAACACAGCAAATAGGTGTTGTTTCCTGTTGTTAAATCACAGCCTCGCCTTTGCTGAGTTTCGTAAAATCGGTTCAGTGATTTTATAGATATTTGTTTCAGACACACACATACACATTAAGGAGGCAACTACAAAGCCTCCTTTCTCTCTTGGGACTGAAATACTAACCAGGAAGAAATTTCCCCAGACGCCAAAGGTAATCTGTTAGAGTGAGTTTGATGCTTTCAGAGGAAGACATCTCCTGCTATAAAGCATCATCTGATCTGTTTAGCATGACTGAGACACCATAAATCAAGATTAACTTCATTTTGCACCTAAAACAGTCTTTTGATCTAGTACAAAAGCTAAGGTGAAATAGTAGGAGAGGACAATATAATTATTTCAGCTAATTCCACAGGTAATATTTTATGGTCATAGCTCGTAACATAAATCCAGAATTATATTTTGTTTCTGGATATTATCATTAACTTATCAATACTTCACTATAATTTAATTGAGACTTTATTGATTTTTATATATATTGTTTTTTAACAACGAACAGAATTATTACTGTGTGGGAAAGGATATTGAGTTCATTACCCGTAACTTAGTGGTGTTTGTGTATGGTTATATATAGTCAATAATACATATGATGATGTTAAAAAGCCCCTAGAATGAACTACAGTATGTGAGCCGCTGTTTAAACTTTGTCGTAATTCGTAATCGTGATCCTAAGTCTGACGAATGTTTGAAGGAAGGCCATGTGTATCACACCAGATTGGTATTTAAGAAACTTGTATTTATTTATAACCAGATGACCGACAACTGGGTGAGGTGTCACAGCCCAGTCGAGTATTTCACAAAAACTCTTGGCTAAGTGAATGTTTCGCGTTGTTGTTCCATGAAAAACGTTCACTAGAAGCAACACTCGTCTCTAGTGCAGCACAAATTTAACTCCAACACAAAAGTTTCAGGCAAAAAATAAAAACAAAAGGAAAATGACGCAAGGAGAGTATAAGCATTTAGAAACCATCGAATGTTTTTAGTTTTTCCTGGGCTGCGGGAACATAGGAGAGTTTTAAGCATCTAATTTGCATAATGCATGAGTTTTAGTAATAAATAATGACAGCGAGAGCACACCAGGCTTTACGGAGAGCCTGACCTGGGTCTGTTATACGAGGTGTGGGCTCTCCTGGGGGGGGCGGGGTGTTCGTCCTCGTGCTAGACTTAGTAAAACATGTGATTATTTGTAGTTTCCGGGTTACTGTTACACTGTGTGGGTAACCATGAGCCCCTGCGATATGGTGTAACGTCATCAATATTTATCTCCTCTTGAAGGTAACAGACATGTCATTATTGTGGATTTTCTTCCTGTTTTCCTCTTCATTCTTTCATTTTTTCTTTCATTCTTCTTGGAGATAATTAACAAACCATCGCCACTTCATCAATCTTGAGCTAATTAATTTGAAGTTTGAAATTTAATTAATCTTAATTTCTCTTTTTTTTAATGTTATACAGCAAAAAGTTAAATTCACTAAATTACATATGTATTTAAGTTTCTCTGTTTATCCATATTTAGACCAATCATGTGGTAAGTTGTTACGATAGACCACCTTTACTATTTTTTTCCATTTTACAAGGGTCAAAGGTCACCGACGAATCATCTGAGTCTGAATGGAGACAATATCATGACGTCTTCAATTCCCACATATGTTACTATATATCTGAGAAACACACACACACACACAGACACACACACACACACACACACACACACACACACCTTATATATCGCGTTCATTCTGGTTTATCCTTGATTTATCTACACTATCTTTACTTTTCTGTTTTCACTAATTTTCTTATTTTTGTAATAATCTATGGAAACAAGATGACGATACAAACAAAAAAGACTCACATAGTATCAGTGTGTGTGTGTGTGTGTGTGTGTGTGTGTGTGTGACAGGAAGGAGAGATAACTTTATTTTTATTATACACGAGAGGACTAAAAAATGTATATCTCACTCGACAGTTGTAGCAAAATGGTCTCATAAACACATACCATTTGAGGGGACAAGACAAACCGAGAGCCGGATCTGAGGTATTATATTTAAGCTCTTTTTTTTTAGTTACGTTAAAGAAAGCCAGGTTAGCTGAGAATGGGTTCCTGCTCCTGTTTATTTGCTAACCTAACCTGTCCTCTAACATAGCCTTTACTGCCCAACTTAACTTTGCCAACATCATCGTCACCGCATTACGATTTTATAAGCTTGATTGGGCTAGCTGTGATTGCCTTTGGGCATGGTGTCCCGGTAGTCATCAAGCAAATTTGAAACCGAATGTTCTGCTTATCGCCAATCACCTTTTATAGAGTTGGAACTGGACGTTACAAGTAGGACTTCCAAGCGACCTGAAAAAGGCAAGATTCTTATTCCCTTACATTACCCTAACATACTCGTTAACATACCCCAAACATAAGGAACACTACCGTCTAACATAAACTACTCTACCTCTAACATAACCTAACCTAACGTACACTACCGTCTAACATAACTTAATCTACCTCTAACATAACCTAACCTACCCTCTAACATAGCTTACTCCGGCCTAACATACTGTGTATAACCAACCTTCACCAGGCCGAACTCACACACACACACACACACACACACACACAGTCCCAACCATTGTAAAAATTATCAATAACTTGTAATAAACCAGTGTATTCACTCCCAGTAAACACTACTCCTTGCACTGTCACTATGTTGAAATGAACTGTAGTTTGAGCTTTTCACCCATCTAGTTATTATATGTCTTATTTGTGTCACTTATGTTACTTGTATATTATTTGTAATTCGAAACCCATTCCCCAAATATGTAACTGTATATTTTCAGCCTTCTGGCTGCCAAGCTCTTTCAATAAACCGTTAATTATTATTATTATTACTATTACACACACACACACACACACACACACACACACACACACACACCTCTAATACGATAAATCGACCCTGGAATCTTGCCGGAGACCAGTTATATGCTTTAGTGGTCTTCGGCGATAGCAAGAGAGAGTCACCCACTGGAGTTGGCTGGTACTAAGCCTCTTTATCTTCACACTATCTAATATTCTGGCATCCTTATCGCGTGTCTTTTAAAAGCTCTCGGAACATTCCTACACTCCCAACTTGTACCAGCCAGTGAAAGTCTGTACGTTTTTCACTTTTACAGCTGTTATAAGTTCTGTAAACTCTGGTAGGTTCATGTAACTTTTCTAATTTTCGTTGGACGCATAGGAAAAACGAGTTGATTGTTAAGCACACTTGGTGATGTTTGTTAGTGTGTGTGAGTGTGTGTGTGTGTGTGTGTGTGTGTGTGTGTGTGTGTGTGTGTGTGTGTGTGTGTAGGAAGGGAAAATACGTTGTCATATAACTACTGTTGTTTCTATTCCAAACTCCCCTACCGCTACCACAACTGTTGTTATTTCTCTTACCACTTAATATTTTAGAGGTTTTGTTTTACAACTCCCACTACTTTTATCACCATCGTTATTGTTATGACTGTTGCTATTATTTTACTAATGTTTTGGGGGTGCGGCGACCCAGTGGATATATCTCGTCTCTCTCTTTTAACATAGCAAAGTAGTTTTATTACTATAGCACCAGTCTTATCTCTTTTGCTACATATGATCAGCATACAAAGATGAAGATAATTTATTCCATCGGCCTTTCTCTTTATTTCCCAGCCAATTATATAGTTAGTTACCTGTCTTCTCTTTCTTTCGGATTACCTAATCAACAAAATTTCATAAGTCCTTCTCTCTGGCAGAATAGAAAAAGGACAAATTTAATAACTCCTTTCTCTCTACCAACACCATCAAGACGCAAGAACGTAAGATTAAATCACTCCTATCTTCTACCAGCATAGCAGAATGGCAGATTACATAGTTCCTTCCTCCCCGGGCCTGCTGAGCTGCCAACAACGGCCGGGACTGTACTTGCCAAGCCTCACGCAAGAATGTCATCCACGCCGGACGGGCACCGCCTCCACGTGACCAGTGACAGGGAGGCGACGGCTGAAAGGAGAGGGAAGATTACACGCGATACCGTCCACACTTACGAACGCCAAAGAGAGAGAGAGAGAGAGAGAGAGAGAGAGAGAGAGAGAGAAAGTTGTAGATACCTTACTATAAATTTAACAAAGTAAAATCAGAATATATAATTTTATATAGTAACATTAATTTATGGCGTCATGATTTGTTGCAACATCATAAATATCCAGTTATTTCCATACTAACCAAAGCCATAAAAGCTTCATTAATATGTACATAATTTATGATAATGACGGAACAGTTGTGATAGACATACGACCCGAATCATTTTTATTTTCAGCTGCTCTCGCGGTCAGCCTCTCATCTCTGCTCACTACATCTTGTGTCACCCTCGTTGGTGCTCCAGCATCTTACCGTCTTCTTTAACGGCTTCCATTCCTTTCACCATTATATATGAATCGAGAGAGAGAGAGAGATTGGTTTTTCAATGAACCTCTACTTAGGTCTTTGGCCTTTCAGTCACTTGATCTCCAATAAACATTCTGAGCAGCTCTCGAAATCTCAAGTAATCTTGCCTTCTCTTTCGCTCCAACTGAGGATGGGAGAACGTATAAAGTTATCGTACAGTCTCAGAGCAATTTTTACTTCATATTGATAGCTTTATTGTGTTGCAGCTTACGTGAGGCAGGTAGGTACTTCCTCACGTCCCCAGATAGAGGTATAGTTAAAGAAGGAACATGAATCTACCCCAGTATTTGTATGAAGACAGACTAAAAGGCGTGTGTGAATATGAAATAACGCCAGGCGCTGTATAGCTCCATTGCTGGCGCTGTTTTTATGGCACGGGCCTTTGAAATCTTAATACCGGGTCTTCTATGCTCCTTAATGACTGTGTGTAGGGTAGGCACGTAAGCTATCATGGGTTACCCAAAGGTCGTGAACGAGTGTATAATACAAAGGCAGGGTAAACATGAGACTGTTTGTAAACACACACACACACACACACACACGCTGCGTCCTTATGGCAATGCAAGAGGTTTTTTGTTCCTTTTGTGTACACTGGTGAGACGCCATTGACCATATGCTGTATAATTTCTTAATTTTGTAAACCTCTTTCTTATTCTCCTTTTTTCTCTCTTTTTTCTGTCTGTTTATATTTTGGAGGATACTTTGTCTTGCCGGATACTCACCTTGTAGGCAGGTCAGGCAAGGCTTTAGAAATGTTAACTAGTTTCAGCTTTCAAATATGTTTACTGTATAGAGGCAAACAGTTAATTATATGATAAACATAAACTTTAAGAAATACCCCTCACATATATTAAGATAGTCTGTAGAAATAATAGACAGGAAATAAGATGTGGCATTATACTAAGGGAATAAATGTTTTCACGTTATATCAGATCAAATTAGGTTAAGTTATATATAAATTTTGACTAAAGGTTAATGATGATGTTTCCTTAACCACCAAGTGACTGTACATTAATATACACTGTGGTTTGTTGAAGGTGCGCCATAATTTGTCCTAAGAGTGGTAATTGGAAATAAGTTCTTCGTTCTTCGTGGAAAAATGTAAACTTTAATAAGAGTTGAATGACAAAATATGTTTAATAATAGTAATCTTGACACTGTCGAACTGTAAAATTAACATCCGACCAATATGTTATAAAATGTGTAAAGCAGAGTACAGCACTAGGGAAATGTAAACGAACAACAGTATCTGGCATGAAAAGTACAATTTGAAAAAAAAAATGTTGTGCATAGGTGTTAATTACACAACGTTTCATGTTTTTAGGTGTTGTAAACATGTGGTCGTATTTCTTATGAAAATTTATCTTACTTTTTGGAAACAAAGATTAAATGAATATAGGAGCAACCATCTGTCTGAGTACTGTGTATTATATAATTTCCTTACCAATGTGTGTGTGTGTGTGTGTGTGTGTGTAAGTGCAGTTTCTTAATTCTAAATGCCAAATATGTTGTATGTGTCTGGAGAATGCGTAGACTATATAATTTCACATATTTCAAACTATAGTTAGAACTTTAACAGTGTTCAGGAATCATTTAAGCTTACATGGAGGTTTTATGTTTCCTAATTAGAACTATAGACACTGAAACGAAAAGAGCATTTTGCAATACGTAAAGTAAACGAAGACGTGTGTATGAAATATTTATCATTTTGTGTTAATCTCTCTCTCTCTCTCTCTCTCTCTCCTCTTTTGTTTCAAAATGCCAGGCAAGTTGTATTCCAGCCGGGCGGAGAACAACTTCAAAGACTCTTTACATCGTCTTACAAACAATTTGGACAATATCTCTGTAAAAGATTTGCATGAATGTTTTCATTTACATTTTTAAGGTTTTAAAGCCAGAGGCGCAAAGTAATGCAACTTACATCCAGGATAATTACAGAAAGTTCCGGGGAAGTACTTACATTTTGCATTGTGACTGCTTGGTGGGTGCGGGGAAAGTGCTTTCTTGTGTTTCACCAATTGTTGTGTTGTGTGGAGATACGTGTTCCTTTCCCTGCGTCCTAGACAGTAACGCAACGAAAGGTTTACCGTACTATGTGTTGTCATCTAGTGTGGGAGAACTAATAATAATAATAATAACAATAATAATAATAATAATAATAATAATAATAATAATAATAATAATAATAATAATAATAATAATATCATCATCATAATCATCAATAGATAATGAATATAATTCCAGAAAGACGAGGTACAGTGCAGTATTTGAGACGTCTGACAGCCAATCCAAATTCACCTGTATTCTTGTTATACAGTGATGGGCCACCTGACTTAAACTTCTTAAAAGGTATCCACAACTCCCAGGGCAGGTTGCTTTATAACTCTCTACACACAAGTAATGACCTTCAGTTGGTCTTGACTCTTGACAGTGAAGTAAACGATGCTTCAAGCGGGTTTTGTTCGCCGCTTTATGAATATGTGCACAGATTTGAAAGCCGTGAAGAGGAGCTCCCGAGCCTTGTTGTAATTCTCCAGTATGAGATGAACGCACCAAATACATATAGCTTAGTTAGATAAATAGGGTAATTAAAAAAAGCAGAAACGCGAACAATTTTTACCTTGTGTTATGCATGTGATATATCTCTTAATATGTCATTGCTGACTAGTTGTTGAAGCGCAGTAAGATATTATATAAAACAATCTTTCTGGGAGAATTATGAGGTTTGGATATATATCTGGCAGGATACGCCGCTCGGAAATGATTATTTCTTCAGGCGATTGTGTCTAAAAGAAGAATAGATAGAATTAGGGAAAAATCGAATATGGCAAAAATGCAGCTACTGTGAATGGCACAAGTCATGCACGACGACACACCACGACTAGTCTAGTCTCAGTCATGGATGGGACAGACATGCACACAAAACTCCAGAGAATATGTGAGAAATCCATTCTGACCTTTCAGTTACCCCGGGAACAAGAGACTCCCCTCAACTATTGACAGTGAGATAGAGAGCCAAGATATACACCTGCATGTACAAGTAGACAGTCCATGCCTGTGTCTGCCAGCCTGAGTCTCTCAATTATTTACAGATTATGTGGGTCGCTGCTAACATGATGTTGTCAGGTGTCAGCAGAGTGAGCACCTCTTTCATTCAGCCTGTGATGGTCAGCGGGGGAGGCGATAAGTGTGATAGTAGGGCTCAAGTGAAGGTGCAAAAATTCTTTTATATTTTCCCTTAATCTTACTGAACTTCTGCGTATGAACAGGGGTCCCTACCACGGCGCCAGAAGAGCAACAAAAGCAATCCTAGGTTTTGTTTTATTTCACACAAAGTCCGATCGTTCGTCTTACTTTTAAGCAACGTGAACCTCTATCGGAGATTGCCCGTGCTAACTGTGTGGTCGTAATAGCATTTTACCGACTCGAACTAGGAAACACGAGGCTACATACAGTATACAGTGTATATCTCAACAGTCCATATACACACGGACTTCCAAATACAAACAATACCTCACTAGTCGGGAATCGAACCCTGGACCTCTATGCCGTGGTAGCGACCCTTGTTCACACGCACACTGAAATTCCACTGTAGGAGAAGATAAAATACACAATAAGAGGATCACTGTATTTTTCAATGGTGGGTTACAGACGGTCGTAATATACAATTCTCTCGTGTTTTTTTTTTTTTGGGGGGGGGTGTTTTATCTTCTCTTACAAATGGATATCAGTGTTATGTGTCTCCATACCTGTGTTGTGTTATAAATATGTTCATCAGTACTTTCAATTTGTGTGTAATTTAATTCACGTACGAAACTGAAACAACAAATTTCTTCTTTTACATAGGAATTTCTTTTGCGACTCTATACAATACGTGTTACATTATACCACTGAAGCTACATATTTTATCTCTTTCTTTTTGATAATTTTTTGGGGCAATCTCAGGAATACAAATCTTTTGGGTAATGTAGTGATCAGCTTCTATAACATCTCTATTTGTTTTGCGAATTGTTTAAAGTAAAGTTCGTCTCACTTCTCTTTTGTTAGAATTGGACTGTGTGTGTGTGTGTGTGTGTGTGTGTGTGTGTGTGTGTCATCTTTTCCATTCACTAAGAAAATTTTGGTTGTTGTTGAGATACTGGCTCACCCAGGGCGGTCTTCGTACAATGGGACACGTGAAATCATAAATCTCAGTTACACAAAAGATATCGCTGACGTCAACCTACACACAGCGAAATTCCAAGCTAATTTAAGCTTCCTTTGAAAAGTTGGAAACAATTCAAAGAAAAAAAGACAAAACGAGAGAAAGAGAGTGAGAGCTAGAGAGAGAGAGAGAGAGAGAGAGAGAGAGAGAGAGAGTCCAATACAACATTAAAGACCTCAGAGTGGTCTGCAGCTACAATAACAAGAGGATGAATATTTAAGTGACCCATGATACTAGGTAGTTTCTCTCTCTCTCTCTCTCTCTCTCTCTCTCTCTCTCTCTCTCTCTGTTTCAATATTTAATTTCTTCATGTATTTAAGAGAATGATAACAAAGACAGTAACAATGAAAGTAGTAAGGCTGAAGCCATTAATATTTGTAGTATTAATGATACAAAGAATAATAATAACCATAATAATAACAATAATGATATTTTGATTATAAACCTTTACGTCTGTACAATATATCTAGAATGAGGTACAACTTTGAGCCAGGCCTTAGCGTACATCAATAGTCTTTCCAACTCTTCATCGTGAGTCGAGAACGTGAAACATGTTTTGGGTGTTTCTCCTGCCAGTCTCACACCCTCAGAAGTTCACAGTTTGCCCGTCTCACACCCTCAGAAGTTCACAGTTTGCCCGTCTCACACCCTCAGAAGTTCACAGTTTGCCCGTCTCACACCCTCAGAAGTTCACAGTTTGCCCGTCTCTCACGTTACATTAGATTTTACAACATTTTGGCTCTGATAGAAATTCCGGCTAGGGTCCTTTCTGTGCTCAAGCTAATCCTCACTACAGTTACTACAGTTTTCATCATAGCCATCGTCCTCGTCACTCCCTACCATTGGGCCAAGTACTATAATTTGTCAAATGAATCACTCTCTACTTTATATACCTCGGGTTTTTCTCCTTTGTTATAATACTGAAGCTTCTTGAGGAATACTAAGGGCCCTTGAAGATACCTTTTGCTATGTCATAGGTAAACAAATATAATACAAAATATTAATTAGCAATGAATGAATAAGTAACAAATCTATACATAGTCAACAATAAATGAAGGAATGAATGAGTGAATGAATAAATAAACATATAACATGAAAAGATATATGGACAGTGATTTTCATTCCCTTGAAATATTGTCAGCTATTTATTACGTAAATTTATCATACATTATCCTGCCATATTTACACACACACAATGTTTTACCCTCTTGATATATTGCTAAATATTATGCACGAGATAAATCTGCTAGACGGAGCGCACTTCGCCAGACAAAACATAATTCACGGGCAAGAAAGTGGCAGGTTGGAGCTGCAAGATCTGCACCTCATATTATACTTGGTGCTGTGTTACACGGTCAGGGGTGCAGCCAAGACCCAAGTAAATTACCCTCGGTGTGGGAGGTAATATTGGCCTGGAACCCGGACAAGTGAGGCTCCTGCTCTGATCTCCGCTAATTAATAATATATATTCGTATGTGTATTTCGAGATTTGCTTACTCACTCATTGACACTTTGTGGCCACTGTCATCTCAGACTATCGCTAATTTCTTTTACGTCACAACATGATGTGATAAGTTGATATAACTGTTCTGTGTTAATTATAATGTCTGTCACTTCGTTCACAATGGAGTAATGTCATGGAATTTTTAGTCTTTTTTGTCCATATGGTATATTGTCAACTGCTTCACTCAACCTTACATGCAACTCAGAGTTACGGAGATTTTGAAGTTAAGACAAATTTTGGGGAAATCTTGAGTGTGTAAAAACATTCGATGTGTAAAATAATATTCAATGTAGAAAATTGGCTTCCGTTTGTCTTAGGATGTGTCTCATGCTGCGGCTTGTCGTTTGTTGGTGCTGTTTATGCGTGTAGTTCTCTCCACCCCAGTTTTCACCATGTAAAGTGATTCATTCATTACATCTGACAAGAGCACTGTGAGGGCGGCAGGTAGAAAACATGATCAAGTTCCTTAACTAGTGTTCCCAAATGGCTTCAGAGTTAAGCAACCATCATCATATTTTACGGCAAGTGTTGTATTAACTGCATTTCTAATAAAGATTTATGTGTGTTGTAAGTATTTATCATGCTATAATAGTGCATAATTATTAAGTAAAGATATTAATAGTTTGCTTTTCTCTTGCACTGTAACGACTGTATTTGGAAATTTATATAGTTGTATTTATCGTATTGATTTCTCAATTTTCAACACCCGTAATACTGTAAATGCCCCCCCCCCCAAAAAAAAAATATATATATATATATATATATATATATATATATATATATATATATATATATATATATATATATATATATATATTAAAAAATTCCTAAATACACTATATGCGAAATGAAAATAAATCACTACCGCATAATCCCTATTGCCTTATGTAGTAATTCTCAAGCACAACAGAATACTTAATTTTACTGGTATCAATAGCTTCTTCCTCCCCTGTAGGATATACAGGTATACACAAGCATTCTATAAATATTTAGTGGTGACTTCCACCTAGCAGATGATATTAAAAAAGTTTATCCAAAAATCTGGTGAAATCAAGCCTTCTCGAAACTTTTCCAGAGAAAGACGAAAGATTCTAAATCAGGAGTAATAAGTATGCAAAAATATGAAGGCACAGAAATTCAGAGTTTATTATTAGAAACTGAAACAAAAAAATATATTGCATTCATCTTTAAGCTAATTTATCCCCTTGAGTACAATGATTTATCCCCTTGAGTACAATGCCTTATCCCCTTGAGTACAATGACTTATCCCCTTGAGTACAATGACTTAATCCTTTGGTGAACAATGTCTTAACCCCTGGAATACAAATACCTTGAGTAAGATGATTTTATTCAAAAGGGGTTAAGTTCTCGTACCCAAGTGGTTAAGTCATCGTATTCAGGGTTAAGTCATCGTACTCAGGGTTAAATTACCGTATTCAAGTGGTTAAGTCATCGTACTCAAGTAGTTAAGTCACTGTCCTCATGCGGTTAAGTCATTATACTCATGTGGTTAAATCATCGTAGTCAAAGTGGTCAAGTCATTGGACTCAAGTAGTTAAGTCATCCTACTCAAGTGGTTGTCATCGTACTCAATAGGTCAAGTCATTGTACTCAAGTAGTTAAATCATCGTACTCATGGTTAAATTTTCGTACTCAAGTGGTTGTCATCGTACTCAATAGGTTAAGTCATTGTATTCAGGGTTAAGTCATCGTACTCAACGGTTAACCCACCATATCTCCCTTACCCTTTGTCTTTATCTCCCCATAACATCTCTACCCCCCTTTATGCTCCCTCACCCCCCTTCCTTCTCTGACTCAACCCCGACACCAAAAGCTCATCTTACAACCATAAAATTTGTGCTTATCTTCTTTATCAGCCCCTCTGCCCCGAGCATAGCCTCTTGTCCTCTATACCCTTCAGCCTCTAACCTCCTCCTCCTCCTCCTCCTCCTCCTCCTCCTCTTCCTCTTCCTCTCTCTCTTCCTCTTCCCAATGTGGTTTATCCTCCAACCATTGTCTTCTCCTTCATTTGTTTTCCTGCACAACACAGCCTCTCATGCTTCCACCATTAGCATCCATGTCTTCGTCATTGATATATTTTTCTCTCATTTCTGTCTCTCCCCTCTACTTGCATGTCTTCTTTCTTCTCTCTACCTTCTTGCCTCCCTCCCTCACCCTTCCCTAGAACCCACACTGCCAGAGGGGTAATGGGTACGAAACTCCCCTCAGGCCACTACACCTTATTTGTTTTCTATAATTATATGAACCCGGGATGGGGGTTACTTGAGGCGGTGTTTAGAAGCTTCTGTCGTCTTCAGGTGTACTCCAACTACCTTTCATTTCAGTTCACTTAATTAGCCTATGAAACAAACAGCATAGGTACAGGTTCTAAGCGCAGGTGTAGGGATCTAGAGATTTTTCATCGTATCAAATTTTGTTTTAATGTCTCTTCTTTTCGTTGACAAAAAAATGGAAATAATTATTGTTTATCACTTTTCTTTTCTTTTGTCTTAGATATATCCTTGTCAGTTGGCTAAGTCCCTCAGAACAATCAGCTTCTCTTACCACTGAGTGTCTTGGCTTCGACCTTTGTGACTTTAATAAGAATTTTGCGTTTAAAAATAAAAGTTTTGACTACCCTCCTTTGGCTTGTAGTTGACCACTCTTGTAGAATAAAAGGACCCAAGATACTTACCCTTGTGTTCGCCTCTCTTGCACACTTGTGGTTCTAATTAAAACTCTGCGTTTTAATTTGTCTGAATTATTCCCTATCAGTATTTAGTTTTGCATCCAAATTGCTTTATTAGTAAGTAACTTTTAATTAAAGAACAAGAGGCAGAATTTTTTTAATTAATGATGTGTTTCGTGGATGTACAGTAAAGTAGCCTACATAGCTCTATATTGTGAATACGTAGTGCACACTTTCCTTCATCTCAACCTTGTGTAAAGTCGGAGGTGTATAAATCGTGTATTAATGTGTAGAGGTGACTGTATGTAATTATCTGAGTACTATATATATTTTAAGCCTTATGATCAAGGGACATAGGGGCGGCATTGATGGAGGATGATTGTGTAGCGAACAACGTAGTGAAAAGTCACCTTTAAGTTCCATGGCCAAGTTTATTACAAGAGGAATATCAATCTATTCTATGCAATAAGTAAACCACTAAACCTACATTACAAAATGTTGGCCATTTTATCCATCTTAACGATCACCTTTCCTAACCGACTAACTGATGGTGGTGTTCCCTGTGTGAGAGTTTTATTTCCATGACGTTTCATCATGTATGTTTCCTGACATGCAATCAGACCTTCGCTAACCAGTTTTTCCTCCCCCTTCTTTTGACATATTTCCTTTCAATTGTTTTTATATTCATTAAAAGGTTCCCCTGAAAAGTTTTATATTTTATTCGCATTTTTTTTTCATTATATCTGTTAAGCTAAACCGTACTGCAGCATCCATGCAATTATAGTATATACAGTATATATTCGTAATTTGTGTTCATCTATTTGTTAATTACGTTAACAATCAACTTGTTGACTCAACCATCTTGTTCTTCTTCATGCCTGGTGCTATAGTATCGTCAGGTGGTATATTGTATCGTCAGGTGGTATATTGTATCGTCAGGTGGTATATTGTATCGTCAGGTGGTATATTGTATCGTCAGGAGGTATATTGTTTCGTCAGGTGGTATATTGTATCGTCAGGTGGTATATTGTATCGTCAGGTGGTATATTGTATCGTCAGGTGGTATATTGTATCGTCAGGTGGTATATTGTATCGTCTGGAGGTATATTGTATCGTCAGGTGGTATATTGTATCATCAGGTGGAAAATTGTGTCGTCAGGAGGTATATTGTATCGTCTGGAGGTATATTGTATCGTCAGGTGGTATATTGTATCGTCAGGAGGTATATTGTATCGTCAGGAGGTATATTGTATCGTCAGGAGGTATATTGTATCGTCAGGTGGTATATTGTATCGTCAGGGGTATTGTATCGTCAGGGTATATTGTATCATCCCAGGTGGTATATTGCTATCGTCAGGAGGTATATTGTATCGTCAGGTGGTATATTGTATCGTCAGGAGGTATATTGCTTATCGTCAGGTGGTATATTGTATCGTCGGTGATATATTGTATCGTCAGGAGGTATATTGTATCGTCGGGTATTATATCGTCAGGTGGTATATTGTATCGTCAGGAGGTATATTGTATCGTCAGGTGGTATATTTACTTATCGTCAGGAGGTATATTGTATCGTCAGGAGGTATATTGTATCGTCGGTAGTATATTGTATCGTCAGGTGGTATATTGTATCGTCAGGAGGTATATTGTATCGTCAGGTGGTATATTGTATCGTCAGGTGGTATATTGTATCGTTTGGAGGTATTGTATCGTCAGGAGGTATTGTATGGCCAGGAGGTATATTGTATCGTCAGGAGGTATTGTATCGTCAGGAGGTATTTTATCGTCAGGAGGTATATTGTATCGTCAGGAGGTATATTGTATCGTCAGGAGGTATATTGTAACGTCAGGTGGTATATTGTATCGTCAGGTGGTATATTGTATCGTCAGGTGGTATATTGTATCGTCAGGTGGTATATTGTATCGTCATCAGGTATTTTATCGTCAGGAGGTATTGTATGGCCAGGAGGTATTGTAACGTCAGGCGGTATATTGTATCTTCACGTGGTATATTGTATCGTCAGGAGGTATATTGTATCGTCAGGAGGTATTTTATGGTCAGGTGGTATATTGTATCGTCAGGAGGTATTTTATCGTTAGGATGTATTTTATCGTCAGGTGGTATATTGTATCGTC